>NW_019945201.1:47154-60281 GCF_002910315.2 Salvelinus sp. IW2-2015
AAATATACATACACATTATGTTTTGTTTCGAAAAATGTGGCATATTTAGAGCTGAAATCCGTGGTTATACAAACGTCAGCCGCCAAGACGCACCATAACGTCGCCTAAACCCGTTACTATCAGCAAACTCTTTTTGACACAGAATCGTCCGCGCGCACATAATTACTCTATTAGACTTTCTCCCTATCCTCCTGACCCAAATAGCCATCATTCATCAAACACCTTACACATACACACCAACACAACTATGTTGCCTAATACGGAAACGATAGCATCCAATTCAGTTCTTTTAATCGACATTGCAAAGTGGTCTCAGAAATTCTTATAAGACATCATCTTCATTCACGACATACAGCACTTAGTCCTATGGTAAGGGCGGACAGAACACACAACAGAACCTGAGCGCAACAAGCCTACTCAGCTACACAGTCGTCGGGCGATGCGACGTATACTCGACAAACGACATCACACATAGAATCTGGTTCCTACTTTTGCTGATCGTTCCATTCAGAATGTTAGACATAAGGGCTCCCTTATGGTCCAGAAACCGCGTTGTTTTGATTCAGAACGTCCCTTCTCCCTCTGCAATACGCAAGCACACTGCCACCGAGCGCTAAGCGCTCATCCAACTGTATACAAAGTCAAGACAACGCAACAACGACCGCATGTCCCAATAAAGGTCACTGATCTAATGAAACACTCCCAAACATAACTATGAAAAAAACATTACTTGCAGGATAGATATCTGTAACATGATACCAAAATAACAATCAAACCACGGAGCTCGCATGATCTCGCCCCATAACGACGGGTTTTCCACTGAGGCAATAGACCAGTCCCTCCAGCGCTTGCAGAAAATACAGAACAATGTGTACCTTGTGTCCAAGAAGGGCTTGATTATTTTATTTTGTATATATAACCTTATTAACCAGGCAGGCAAATTGGCCAGAACACGAGTCTTCTGCTTACAAGTCGATCCCTGCCCAAATAACAGCAAAGCGACGTTCGACACATACAACAACACATAGGTTACACATGGACAGTAAACAAACAGATAGTCAATTAATACAGTGAAAAAAATAAAAAAATAAGTCTATATACAATCCCGGTGAGCAAGTGAGCGTTGAGATAAGTACGGGTGCAAGGCAAAAAAGAAAACTATATGTGTAATAAATAAATACAACAATCATTCAAACAGGCCCATGAGAGAGGCAAGTGAGTCACCAAAAAACCAACAGCACAGATAAAATACAATAAACATCTTTAATAAACAAAGATGTGACCATGCAAGCCCTTGGTTTCACAGTATGGAAGAAAGTGCATACCCAGCCTAGAGGGGACAGAACAATAATGGAGGTGACAACAGGCAGCAAAAGAACAAAAATTAATACATCATACAACTACATAGGGTAAAGACAGCGTAGTTGTTTGGCCCTAAATTGTAGATGGTTCATGTACCAGCTGACTCAAAGGTGAATCTATGAGCCTGCACCCCCTGACAGCTGGCTGTGTTAACCCGAGCTCTACGTGCGAGGGACAGATAGGTGTTTCCAGTTCCAGAGACATTTTCTGATAGTTCGTTCCAGTCATTGCATAGGCAGAGGAAACTAGAGAAGGATGGACGGCGGCTCCAAACGGAGAACTTGGTTAGTTGGCCCTAAAGGCGATACACACCTCCACATGACCTAGTAGAGAGTATACCTTGCTTGGAGCGCACACACGCACCCCACCACCATCGACATGCGTTGACTACAGCGTAGGTGCTACGCTAGCAAAGCCTTAATGGGCAACCCAGCGGCAGCTGACGCATAAGGGGACACTCCTACCTCACAGCCGTCCTTTGTAGATGACCCTGAACACGTGAGGCGCTTTGCGCCGACGAGTATGCGAAGCGAGCAGGCCAGCCAACGAGAGGTTACAGTCGCACAGTGGTGGATCTTATATATGGGCTTTGGTTGACAAACCGGATGGCACTTATAAGACTGCATTCCAATTTATCTGCATAGGTTTTGGAGGGCATTTTCGTAATACCATCACCTGAAGTCAGAGGATTAGCATGGTCCAGTTTACAAGGCGTATGTTTGGCAACAGACAATGAGGGGTCAAGGATCTTTGTTGCGGCAATAGGAACCATTCTTACGATTTGACTTCTTGGATTGGACCGATGTTAGATTGTGAAGCCATCCTGGAAGGCGACACGCAACGTCTTACAGTCTAATGGAAATGTTTTTGGGGGATTCAGTTCATTTGCATGGCAAAGAGGGACTTTGCAATTAATTGGAATTCATCTGATCACTCTTCATAACATTCTGGCGTATATGCAAATTGCCATCATACAAACTGAGGCAGCAGACTTTGTGAAAATTAATATTGTGTCATTCTCAACTTTTGGCCACGACTGTACATATTAACTAACCGGTGCCTTGCTCATTGACTCTGCACCAGTACACCCCTGTATATTGTCTCGCTATTGTTATTTTACTGCTGCTCTTAATTACGTGTTACTTTATTTCTTATTCATATTTTTTTTAAACTGCATTGCTGGTTAGGTGCTCATAAGTAAGTATTTCTCTGTCTAACGTCAACACATGTTGTATTCGGCGCATGGGACTTATACAATTTGATACAAAAAGGATTCTCTGTCCTTTCGTAAAAGATCCCACAAAATAAATTTTTGTCCATTTGTGGGTTCGATTACAGGCTCAAAATGGCTCTACAGCAGGTTTTTAATCAAGGATCTCTCTGTACAAGCAAGCAAAATAGTCCATGCAATAAGTGAAAGGCAATCATTGTAAACACACAGCACACATGATTAAACGGCATAATAAATAGGCATTATGTCAAATAAGACATGCTGATTCGTAATATAAAGATAATGGCAGGCTCTAGTTTAGTAAGAGTCAGTGTCACTTGTGATATATACATTATATTCAAAGAGTGATGCAAAAAGGAGTCTCTGTCCTTTCCTAACAGATCCAAAACCAGACATTACAGTCCATTTTGATGGGTACTTCAAAGTCATCTGTTTGATTCCTGGATCCGTCAGTCCTGACACCACCTGTAACCTGTATGTTGGAGAGGAGAGTCAGCCATCCTTCACAGCAAAGATCATGAAGAGAAAATCCACCTCAGCATCCGGACAGCAGTTCTGTCAATTCACTCCAAAACATAGTGATCTGATCAGTCGTCTACAGTCAGTGAGGCGTAAGGAGGTGAGCNTTTTGTTTTGATCTGGGAAAGCTTTAACACGTGAGTTCATTTCTGCTAAACAAATCTATTCTAGGGCTTGCAGGTCTTCTCTCATGATTCTGCACTTTCATCTATCTTTGTGCCTTTAGCATCTTTTTTTTGATTATGATTCTATATCTTGGTTCTATTTTTCTGACCATACATACTTACTATACTCTCCAATCATTTCAATCATTTCCCCTAAATGATTTTTAGATCTGGTGTTGGAGTTCCCAGTGATCCAAAACTAAGATTATTCCCTTTCAGCAGTGTTTTAAGGTCTCCTTACTACTATTCCTGTTTTTATTGGCTTTGTCGAATTGTGTCTGTGGGTCTTGCTATCTTTGTTCATCTTTAGGCAGGACAAGATTTGGCTAAATAGGTCTGGTGGTATTATTTTATAATTAAGTATATTGGTGATGCAAGAAGTACACTTGTATCAAAGTAAAAAACATTTAATATATAATTGTTTCGTCAGAAGGATTTGCGAGTTGTGGACTCGGACTATTCTGTGGTTTGAGCTACTTAATCAATAATAAGGTGGCTTCGCGCTATATGCGTTCGCGATTGTAAAGTTGCAGCTTGAATGTAATCCGTATAAGTGTGTTCCTATAACATGTTGAGCTACATGCTGTTTGATTGTGTTTGAATACATTGCAGCGGCTGCATGATGAAACTCTTATGGGATGAGCTTGGAAAACGTTGCGTTGAAAGGCAGTGAGCTCTGCTTTGTTTTTTACAGCAGGCTGTACGACGGACGTCATGAATCGCCGTCCCTCCTCATTCACATTACTGACAGCACTGAGTATATTTGGCACTCGAATCATTGTCGGCATGGCCTGCATGTTGCCTTGTATTTGGCAGTCTTTAAAAAAATCCATGCTTTTGCGGCCGGAGCTGCTGCTTGCCGCCTCGTCTCTGCCTGAGTGCATGCATGCGCTATCCCGAGCACCTCGATCTCATATGGCTCTGTCACCGGTGAATCGATCGTTTTTCTGATTTCAGACTACAAGGTTAAAACAGACACCAACAGGGACGCAACTGTTGCGCCCTTAGCCGCAATTCCGAGGTGCACTGATTCTTTGATACTTAGAAGAACTGTCCACTGTGTCAGTCCCTTAACAAGATGAGTAGGCCTAACGAACAGCAAAGCACTAGCCCATGTCAATCTACTATCCCCCGTAGTACAAAAATCGACCTATTCTATTCTGTGCGATAAATAAATATTCCAGACATAGTCTGGGACAGTTGTGGGATGCGATAGATCCCAAATGAATACAACAACAGTGGAAACATGGTAGTAGGCTGTAAGTGGGAATGCTCCATTAGTGGAAAACACCATTATCAAAAGTGACCKCAAATGYAATTATGCATGTAATGCTTTTATTTTAACCTGMATTTYTATGGTGAAAATGAGCTTCCCCAAACTTCCAGTTAGGCTTTACATTTTAAGCAATTTTAAGAAGTTATTTGGCCACTTTAGTTGTGATACAAACCTTATTAAAACATATAGGCCTATGGGCTAGGCTACATGAGATGAGYGACYATGATTCAAACAAGTCACAAAAAAAAGGCATTGTTTCTTATGCTGGGCATCGTTCACAAGTGATAATATATMATTCACAAGYGATAGGCTAATATTGTCACCCATCAGACTATTCTTGATTTAACCTTGTCTTTACATACWGTATAGTAAACAATATATGTGTGACATTTGTTTTGATTTAGAATKAACCATTATCATGCAACTGCCTCAAAACAGGGGCAGCGGGAAAAAACAAATGTCATCTATGCACTTAAATAGTGAACGGAGGACGCTTTCCCCCGTGGTTTATTTTCATGTCAGCCAGGTAGGCTATACTCACGTTGTAAATATAAGCAATGTAATAATTATTAGGAAAGTTAAGTAATAAATATAGTAGGCCTAGCCTATAGAAAGCTGATGGGATCYTCCTCTTTTTATTAGCGGCCATCACTSTGTTTTCTCCCGCAATTGCATAGCCTATAGAAATGTTGCGCAACATGAGCACATGGGCTCTCATGAAGTGTTTGAATTAGATTTTTGATTACATTTGCTTTGATGTCAGAGTGATTAGAGGGACAATAGAGTGCTATTTGGTAGGCTACTAATGACCAGCAGCAGCATCAGAGCTTGGAGAAGCCTAATTAAAGTGACTAAACGGTCACGTGGAATTTGACTATCTTTATTGATCCGTGACCGCCGGTGTTGCTGTAAGTGGTCACTGCAACAGACCTAGCACTGCTGTTATTTTTATAGCAGAGCTCCTTATAGCAGTATAAAAGACCCTGGTCCTACTTTGTCTCTTTAGCATGACAGTGAGTTCTACAACAGTGTATTGGTCCTCTAAGGACCGTCTTTTCAAGTACTGTTTCCGATTATACATTCAGTCAAAGGTCTGGGTTTAACAATAATGTGCCACATTATAATGTGGTGAACATGTCATTTTTCTGTTGACTGGATTGTGTTGTTTTCTAACAAATGATGAATACCTTAATTATTGTGTAATCAGATACACAATTACCTTGTGCTTGTATTGCTTCCCAGCAGGTTTGACTGTTAGTTCTACTTTGACCCAAACACCCAGTGAGACCAACTACCAATAGTCCCACTAAATGTAACTTAATTTGCAGTTTACATTTCTGTTCTCATAAAATTCACTAAAGCTCTGAGCGGTTACTGATATACCTTATCATAGCTGCTTGTAATTTCAGTCCAGATTTGTGTACTTTTAGTCCATCTTATTTGTAGGTATGTGTACTCTACTTCTCCTTTCTGCTAAATTATTGACTTTCTGGTGTAATGAGTTCTCTTCTCACCAGGTTTGACCTCTCCTTTGACCCCCAGTACAGCAGTGAATCCTACATCAGGTGTGTTAGTCATCTTTCTCTTGTTAGCAGGAGAACCTAAACAAATAGAATTGATTTATCTACCATTGTTTTTATAAAAAAAAAGACCCTATTCATAAAAAGAGAATGATATTTCATTAATTAATCAACCCATATAGATACCTTTATTTTGTATAATCAGATCCAATGACTTTGCTTTGCATCAGGATCGACTACTAGTTCTACTTTGACAACTGACACTCCAAAGAGTCCACATGATTTTAGTTTAGTGTCGTAACAAATTGTTTGTATGTTAACTGTTATTTAACAGTCTCTCTCTTGCATGTGCCCATCCATCTCTAGCTGACTAATTGTCTTTTCTAGACAAATGAAAAACAGAGACATACCACCTCACAATATAAATGTAGATATCTTTTAGAATGTAGTATTGACCCTCTGAATACAACTAATGTCCTTCCCAATGTCACCAAACAGAAACAGCTGTGAGATTATGGCAGGGAGCAGGGTGTGGCTTCTGGAGGGGGCGTGTTCCTGATGGGATTGACAGCGTCTATCTCTGGAGGAGGACCAGTGAGTACTTCTGATTCTGAAAACAAAATAATTTGCAAACATTTTCCTTTTCATATTAATGTAAGTGCCATTGACATGGATTAATCTTTCAACTGCTTTTTGGACAATTATGTAGGGTAGGCTATATTGAATATAATTAATTTAGCCTAATTGGTTTTCAGAGAAGAACAATTCTCAGAGGTAAGAATTCCCTTGTGAATATGATGCAGATTGTATCAACCTTTAGTTCTGTATTGTCCATGATGAATGTTCTTACCACAACCTTCTTATACTTTATGTTGTACAGACCTACAGCCAGACAGGATGATCACAGCCAATGTATGTTCCAAACAAAATACATCAAACACTGCACACACTACTAACACAACTACACACATGCATGTACAAACACAAATTGTCATTCAATTTTGTTTATGTTGTAGGTGATTTGGTGATGGGAGCTGTGAGCTGTGCAGGCACGTTGGCCTTAAAGGATTCTGGGAACTATTCTTTCATCCCACTGTACCGTCCACGTTACTGCCCTCAGGTGAGTTTGTATCAGATTGTCGTCTGTCCCGGTTTTCCCGACCTGGGACTGGAATTTGGGAAACTCAGCACAATAAATCTTTGTCACTCAATGTCAACGTACTAACTTAAAACATCATATAAGGTGTTTGACAGAGCATCTTGAAAGCGTGAGATCGGAGCTGTAAGTCTACAAGGTGGTTTGAGACAGGAAGAGAAGTGTGAAGTGACATTAAGCACAGCAAAGTAATAACACAACCACACCACACTTACTGTAAGGGCACACACACACACAAATACACAGAAACTCTAACTCAGGCTCCCTCTGTGTTGTACACCCTGTTGAAGAAAATGGAAAGTCATTCTGAAAACGACAATGTAAGTTCAGAATCACCCACTGTGTTTGATGATTGGAACGGCTCTCAGTTTCAGATTGATGTTACATCCTTTTAAATTACATGACATTGCAGTACTGTAGAATTAAAGGACTGAAGTAAACTCTCTGTTTCTTTTCTCTAGTCTGATACGTACCACGTATACAGCTCAATCCCCGACAGACCAGCAACCTCAGCCCAGCCGGATGGTTGTACAGTCTTCTGCAGACACACTGAAACTACACCACTGGCTCTCTGTATGTCTCACAGAAATACTATTTCTTCAGGATGTCCTTTATTTATCACACATCATGTTACTGTAAATAAGTATCTAATACATCTACTGCAGTACCGTTCAGGCATAACCATCATAAAGGGCTGCAGTCCCATGCCAGAATGGTGTAGAACTGGAGGTAATTAGCTTTTAAAACTGAATTTCTTTCTTTCAGCCTCATGTCACAATTTGTAGAATTGCATGACATTAACTTTAAAGTTGCACATTTTTCACTCCCCTGCCATGAGGGGCCACTGAAATGTTTTCCCTTGAGGTGGGCAAACTAGCTTAGGGCCCCAAAATGCTAGAAATGGTCCTGATCTACTGTATCACACATGGACACCTAGTTTCTGTTACATGCCTGTTCATAATGTCACGTCCTGACCATAGTTCTTATGTGTTTTGCTTGTTTAGTGTTGGTCAGGACGTGAGCTGGTGTGAATTCTATGTTGTGTGTCTAGTTTGTCTGTTCTGTGTGTTCAGCCTGATATGGTTCTCAATCAGAGGCAGCTGTCAATCGTTGTCCCTGATTGAGAATCATGTATAGGTGGCTTGTTTTGTGTTGGGGATGGGGGTGGTTGTCTTCTGTCTTTGTGTTCTGCACCAGATAGGACTGTTTTCGGTTTTCACATTTATTGTTTTGTTGTTTGTAGTGTTCACATATTCTTTATTAAATTATGTTGAACACTAGCCGCGCTGCATTTTGGTCCTCTCCTTCATCCCAGGAAGAAAACCGTTACAATAATAATGGTTACTGTGTTAGAATTTTTATTTGGGGGCTTTGGGTGGGTTCRGCCATACTCCCCTTTAAAAAAAATAGTTTCCCCCCGCCAGTAAATGCTAAATATATACTGTTACATTGTTGTCAACATCAGATCATCAAAACTGAAAARTATAGATATCCTAAATGCTTTTAAAATCTCCCCATTTCCCAATGTTTACCTGTTATTTCCCAAGTTCCCAGTTTAACTTCAATTTACTCATGCACTTCAGAGTCCCCCCTTCAATGTGCAGTGGTGTAGACACGTCCTAGCATTGTAGTCGAATGACTGCGTAGCAGTTAAGTTGTAAATGGTGTGTGACCATAACCTTCATGAAACAAAATTATCCAGTTAATTAACATTGGAGAATCGCTTCGTTTGACCATCCTTATCTTGTGAGTTTACAGATGTAGGATCTTAATTTGAGCCAGATTGCTACAGCATAAACATTATCCTGCAGCATCTGGAAATGTGAATTATTATGTGGATTATAATGTCTGGGATTCTTTTTAGGGGTTTATACATTTTTCTTTAGGGCTAGTTTAGTCTGACGTTTCAAAGTGGAAATTACAAACTTTAGAAGTCTACATACACTATACATTTGCATTTCCTGCTGTGCAAAAATATGGCAGTTTATAGCATTTTAAAATCATTACAATACATTCAGACTGTGTGCCCTCAAGCCCCTACTCCACCACTACCGCATATATACAGTACAAAATCTATGTGTACGTGTGTGTATGCGCCGATGTTTGTGTTGCTTCACAGTCCCCGCTGTTCCATAAGTTGTTTTTTTATCTAATTTTACTGCTTGCATGAGTTACTTGATGTGGAATAGACTTCCATGTTTTCATGACTCTATTTATTGCTGTGTGCTTTCCTGTCACGCCCTGACTTTAGTTATATTTGCTTTCTTTATTATTTGGTTTGGTCAGGGTGTGACAAGGGTGGTTTGTTTAGTTTTTGTATTGTCTAGGTTTTTTTTGGCTTGTCCATGTTTAGTTGCCTGGATTCACTACGTTGGCTTCACGTTTGGTTTGAATATTTCTTGTTTTGTTGGCGACATCGTTAAATAAAGAAGTATGTACACTCAAAACGCTGCACCTTGGCCCACTCCTTTAAACGGCCGTGACACTTCCATAGTCTGTTCTGGACTTGGGGACTGTGAAGAGACCTCTTGTGGCATGTCTTGTGAGGTTTCGTGATAAGAAAGAAGCAGAGATCAAGAAAACAGGGGCTTGATGGTGCAGTAAAAAAGGCCCTATTGGCTCATGAGAAGAAGTATACAGGAGGTGAGCCTGAACATGGTGATGATGAACACTCCTGCTCCTACATGCCCCAAGTGGAACATGCCCGAATGAATGCCACCTATGCAATGCTGGGGTTGTTGACAATTTGGACACACGAGGAACCAATGTCCACAAAATCCTCAATATCAAGGATGGGCTACAACACCTGGAGTGAACCGAAGAAGGAGAGGACATTTCAGAGGAGGAAACAGAGGAGGATACCAAACAAGGTGGATATCGTAGCAACCCAAAATCTATGGAGCATCCCCCAGCAGGCACAAGGTTCCAGCCTGGTCCTGGCCACCAGAGGGACGTGGAGGAAATCAACCACCGAGAGGGGGAAGAGGAGGTGTTGGCCACAAGGAAATCAGACACCTTTTCCTACGATCAGCAAAAGAGGCCCAGACCCTTTCCCTCCAGTGTCCCCAGTACATATTCGAAGATGGGAAAAAGGACCTGACCTCTCTGACACTGCCCTGACTTAGCTGACTTGGAGCTTTTCGTTGACGGTCCTGCATATATAGATCAAACTACAGGGAAGAAACATGCAGGGTTTGGTATTGTGACATTGATAGAACCACTCACATACAACAACCATTACCAGATACTTTCTCAGCTCAACAGGCTGAACTTTTGGCACTAACCACTGCCTGTAAAATGGGAGAAGGGAAAAGGGTTACAATTTTCTCTGATTTGCATATGCAAAGGGGTTTGTCAATCAAATCAAAGTTATTTGTCCACGTCGCGCGAATACAACAGGTAAGACTTTACAGTGAAATGCTTACTTACAGCTCTCAACCAATAGTGCAAAAAAGGTATTAGGTGAACAATAGTAGGTAAAGAAATAAAACAACAGTAAAAAGACAGGCTATATACAGCGGTAGGCGAGGCTATAAAAGTAGCGAGGCTCACATACAGACACCGTTAGTCAGGCTGATTGAGGTAGTATGTACATGTAGATATGGTAACTTTAGGACAGCTAAACTCTTGTCTTGAGACGATGGATACTATTGTAACATAAATGTTTTCTTGTGCCACAGACACAGTTGGATACGGGATATTTAAATACAGCAAGAAAACAAATGAAAAGCATTATCTAGTGTTGTGGAAATATTGGTCCAATAATATTTCTCAGATACCGGAACTTGTGAATTCAAATAGATTTATTACAAAGTAACAAGCTGAGTTGATCCATGGAGCAACTGACTTTTCCAGTCTCAGCAATACTCCTTTTATACAGTTTCATCCTTACATAACATACGTAGTTACTCCTCTTTATGTAAAATTAATACACTTTGGCATTTCCCACCATTATCTTTTTGTCTCACTTCGATTTTTTACGCCCATCTTGATTATATTGTTTTATTTACGCCCATCTTAGATTATATGGTGTCGTCACATAGAACAAATACAAATGTTCCTAAATCTGAAAAGATTTGGCATGGGTCCTCAGATTTCAAAAGGTTCTAAGCTGCATCACTCCTGGTATGGCAGGTATTTGCATTGTGTGACCCCCCGCTGCTGCTACTCTCTGTTTATCATATATGCATAGTCACTTTAATATACATTCATGTACATACTACCTCAATTGGGCCGACCAACCAGGCTCCCACTCATTGGATAACGGGCTATCTGCATTGTGTCCCACCCACCACCGCCAACCCCTCTTTTACACTACTGCTACTCTCTGTTCATCATGATATGCAGTCACTTAAGAACAATGACAGCCTACCCCGCCAAACCCTCCCTAACCCAGACGACGCTGGGCGAATTATACGCCACCCTATGGGACTCCCGATTACGCCAGTTGTGATAGCCCAGGATTGAAACCAGGGCTCTAGTGATGCCTCTAGAACTGAGATGCAGTGCCTTAGACCGCTGCGCCACTCGGGAGCCTATCAGAAAGTAGGTCACGTAGGTCCATACATTGTCTCTTTGACATAAACTCCCTCTGTAGCACATCTACAATAACCATTAGACATAAGAGTTGCGTTATCATACACAGTCTCAGGGATGGCTAGCTCTGGGAATTCCTTTGGCCTGTACAAATAAGGTAAATCAGCTCTTTTGCACCTTACTTTGGAATAATCTCCAAACTCTGTAAACTTGATGTTTTGGTGCCTCTAGGCTAATTCAGACTGCTGAATGAGGACCTATTACTACTTACTTACAAAACCTTTAAAGGAGTTCAACAAACCATTCAGTCATGGATGGATGTAAACACTTTTACCTCATATGCTTGTTACAAGACGACTACTGTTGTACATTGAATTGCCATTCATCACTGTTACACCTCCTACATGTTTTATAATCCACATGTGTGAATACTGGTTTCCAAAAAGTTATTACCCCCCATGAACCTGAAATGACCTTTATGTCTTTCTTACCCTATTATTTGGGTCTAATCCCCCTCTTTCAAAATCCCAACTGTGATTTTTTTTTAACAATTTATTCATATTTACAGATGGCATACAAGTTGTTATTAAGGCACATGAAAGTTCACATGTTCCAGAAAACATTTCTGCCAAAAAACGATTTGATCAAAAAATGTTTACGTTCAATGCCTCTCCTGCGAAGTAGTGACGCGCGACATATGCCGAGTTTTCCTGAAACGAGTCACAAATGTGAGTGAAGTTTCAGAAGGACAGGATGAGGCAAGGTCTTGTGATCCTTTCCACCCTGCTGTGGTGTGTGGGTGCATGTGTATGTGTGCACTCGTACACACCTGTTTTTAGGTGTAATAAGTGACAGCATACATGTACTGGTTTGTATGTGATCTGTTGACTGTCTTTACTCCCCCCCCTGTAGAACTGACCACAATACAGAGAATCTGGTTGCAAGAGCAAAATATAATTTCCTTGACTCCTCACTGTATACTCATAACACCAATGGTTGGTTTCCCAGACCCAGATTAAGCCTACCACTGGAGTAAAAATGTAACTTTTCCATTGAACATGCTTTTTAGTCCAGGACTAAGTATAAACTGTCTCTGGGAAACGACCAAAGAGGTTTGGTTAAGATGACAAGGTAGTTATATGGACTGAAAAAAAACATTTAGGGAAATAGCACCTTGATCTTCACCATGGCCTGAAAAGATGACATAGATAACAGTACATATTTTTACCATTATTGTGAATAATCAAAATCAAATAATGTAAAATACTACAAAAGAGAGGGAATGGTTGGTCTGCTTGTTTTTGTTTTACAGAGGAGAACATTTCAAACAGAGCAAAAAGCATAGGATTTTGTATTTGCTGTA
>NW_019945202.1:0-5402 GCF_002910315.2 Salvelinus sp. IW2-2015
ACTTGGTAGCGCTTGGTCCACTGCTCGCTCTGAGTTGAACTGGGTTCTTGATGGAATACGGACCGCGCGCTGCCTCCCGTGTCCCTCAATCTTGCCCTTCTCGGACATGCCTTATCCTGACCCATTAACAGAAAAATGTTTGTTGAAAACTCAAACCCACAAGGTGTTTATTCTTGAGGGGTATGGAAAGAAACCTGGTGGCAACATCTACAGCTGCTAAACACGCACATTTTTTTAAATCTAAGGCCAGTACGCAAAAACAAATAAGGGGGACTGTGTTCATGTAGGCGCTTAACCGCTTGCTGTGATGTGTTTCTATAATCATGGAAATATCTTGTAGGGACAAGGTGACTTATCAGTATATTTGCCTCGTATTTTAGCCCCCCACAAATGAAACTGCTTAATTTAGACTGCGTAATGGTGGCTATCATATAAAAAACTACAAACGCCATGATGATCTGGACAAGAATATGTTTTCCCCTCAAAGAAAGCTGGCATGTTATAAAATATGAGATGAGGGCAAGCCAGTGTCAACACAGGCTGGGTAACATTCACATGTTTGGGCAGTATATTATGGCTCTGACTTAATGACATCACCATCCGCATAAGTGTGTAGATGTCTGAAGTGTCAGTTAATATGGTGTTTTTTTAAACCAATGTATGGAATGTCGAAACTGATGCAATAAATTCCAAAGATGTTTCTGTTTAGTAACATTCTGGCGTCTATTGCTGAAAACAGAACACTAGTACCAAAGACAATCGTAGCATATTACCCATGAGATACGAGTTAACACAGTAGTCACAATAAAATATAGAAAGTTCTTCTAGACGAAAATTTAGTTGCAGAACGAGGTTAGAGGAGAATTCACTGTCAATCTCCTTGATGCGGAGGAGATTCTTGCAGTCGCTACAGGAAATTAATGCTTTAACAGGCGAACCTTGGGCTGCCAGTCAGCAACTCCGTATCAGCCTGCCGACTGCCACCTCACCCAAGGCCACTGAGAAGCTTCCAGCGCTCAAACAAAACAGTTTTAACACTCCAGAACCCAGTACTGGAGTTGACTGAAGAAAGAAAGGGTGCTCTGCACGCGACTTGCAGTTTGAAAGGCTGTGGAAAAGAAACCACATCCTCCCTCAAGAATCCCAGTCCTGCAGAAGAAGAGGTCCATCTGCAATGGGAAGAGTCAAGGACTGCCATGTAGCTCCAACATCTCAGCATCAGGGAAGGCTACTGTTCCTCCCATCCGGAAGCCACTGCAAACCCATCCGTACCAAGAGGGATCAACATGCGTGGTGAAAAGACATCTACCTCCATAGTGCCAAGCCATTGAAGGCAGTCCATGGAGCCAATATGGTCACCAAGATGCCACTGCCTCCCATTAGAGCCAGAGTCACTGTGCCAAACAATGATGCCAAGAAGAAGCCATTCCAGCCAGTCAGACCAGAGGGCACCCTCGTCCTGCTGCTTCAAAGTTCAGAAGGCAGGTGTGAGAAAACACGCTTCAGTTCAAGACTCAGACCCTAACTGTACAGAGCTACCGCCGTGCCCCATGAGATGGTATGGGACGTCTTATGAACTCAGAGGCTGAGCAGGTGATGGCATGTATGAAGGCCAAGCTGATCAGTGTCACCCAAGAATTGAAACTGATTAAGAGTGGGCCAAGATGATGCTCAGGCTTTGGAGAGATAAATGCAAAAGAACGTTTCAGAAAAAAAGGTGGAGAAGTTCATCCAGGAGATCTGCCTGATGAAGGTGGATTCTGACCTATGGAATGATAAGAGATAACAAAGAAGAGCGAAGAAGAGAAAAAGGATTAAAGAGGTGAGGAGAAATGGATTAGAAAGCAGTGTGTCAAGGTAAGCCAAAGCAGACAGCCACGAAGATACACTGTGAACAAGCCAAAGGAATCAAGAAGGGTTTGAACATGGAAGAGAAAAAGGAGACAGACAGTAAAGTAGCTTGACATTCCAAAGCCATGCTAACTGTTGATCTAGTGTAGTGTGTGATCACGTGCATTTGTATCAGAGGAGGCTGATGGGAGGAGTTATAGGAGGATAGGATCGTTGTAATGCTGGAATGAAATGAATTGATCGGGAATCAAACATGTTTCCATGTAATTGATGTGTGTGATACCGTTCCTTTATTACTATTCCAGCCATTACAATGAACCATTACAATGAGCTCCTCCCACCAGCCTCCTCTGGTTGTACATGTTGTATATCTTATGTCTGTGCCCAGCTGCCATTATTTTGGCCCATCTGATAACATCCATTCATTCAGTGTGTGTTGAAACGTCGATTTGGGATGAGTGACAGCCAACTCCAAGCTGAAGCAGTGTGACACTGCGGCCGGTGCTTTGATCCTAGTCGCCTGGAGAAACACAGCGAGATCTGTGCCAAGCTCTCCTCCAAGAGCTCTAGACGGGGGGTCTATGACTCCACCAAGCACCGGCTCAAAGCACTTACTGGCTGGCTACGTGACGCGATCCGTGTGTGATGCACCAGGACCTGAGTCTGTCGCTCTTTTATGTTTGGATTGAACGATTAGACATACAGTGACTGCTAAACCACTGCTGCCCAAATGAGGACTTCTACCTTGGAATCTGTGAGGGGTCCAATAAGAGGCAGTACTAGTAGGAGGCAGTATTGTATTCAGAAACATCTCAACCAACAGTGTTCAGCAGTTGCCTCAATCTACCTGTAAAAACACCTCAATAAAATCTAATCCAAATACTCATCTAAATCATTCTGTCAATGTGTTACTAAGTGCAGGAAAGTAGAATAAATGAAATATTAAAAACAAGGAACAAATTTATCAAATCTGAATACGAAAAGGAGTGATTTTTCTTTTTATGAATTGAAAAATGAAGAAAGATAAACTAATACATTTAGTGTAATCTTACCAAAATTACACAAATAACTGAAGTTGGTCAGCTTTTGACAACTTAATCCTTGTCTCTCAGCATAATCCATAGTGATTACAATTATAGATTTGATGATGTCTGCTAGACTAGTTGACTGACCTGTAGGGCAGAGCAGAATCCCGTGTCTCCCTTCTCCACCTCCTCCTTGAACTGCTGCACACAGTCCAGGAAGGCCACCTTGCATGGTCAAACTTGTTGTCCCAGAAGAAGCGCAGACACCCTATACATACAGTGGTAGCTCCTACACACACAAGAAGAAAGAGAGAGTAGAATGTACCATATACAACATGGCCTATTCACTGGGGTTGGCTTGGGCCAGTCTAATGAGCATTGGAAAATAGTTACTCTTTTTTTTCACAGCTCATTAAAAAAATTGTCTCCATATAGTTAGCCAGCGTAAGTGTGTTCATGTAACTGTTAGCTTTTAGTTCGAGGCCTCACTTGTTGGTAACAACCATCACACCTCCTCATCCATGCTCATGTGGAACCAAACATGCAGAGATCATCCGTTCACCTACTCCGCGTCTCACAAAGACACGGCGGTTGGAACAAAACCTGAAATTTGGACTAATCAGACCAAAGGACAGATTTCCACCGGTATAATGTCCACTGCTCGTGTTTCTTGGCCCAAGCAAGTCTCTTCTTATTATTGGTGTCCTTTAGCCATTTGATCAACACTGACAAGTCCAAACCTGCTTTGTCAAAGTCAGAATTTCTTATTTCAAGCATCTTATCCTTTTCATGTCTTCACATATTAAGAACAGATAATGACCAAATGGAATTCACTGTTTTATTGTCAATCTTACACACAGCACAGCAATCATGTAGACAAAATACAGTACAGAACAAAGACAGTACACTTTTCATATCTGGGGAACACACTGCGTCATTTGAACTGTTGTACAATTCTATTACTTCCCCAAGATGGTATTTGACTTGTACATAAGTTTGGCTCTTGTTGCTAATTGTGTAATATTGAGGTAAAATCAACCAGCTTTTCAGCATCCACTAACTCAGTGGCCTGTGCAAAGTGTGGGACCTCAACTTGATAAGCCATGATGCTTCTATCAAAGCGTATATTTTGAAATGGTTGATATTGCAAACAATAAAGCCTAGAATCAACAAGAAATATGTTTTTAACCAGTCATATTGGCATATTACCATTCAGTACTTTGGCATAGATCATGGACTTCTGAGTTGTATTAATTACAAGCCATTTGACTGATACAGCATGGTTTACTTCATTGAAACCTAGGAAGTCCCTCAATTTTCCACATAAATATTGTAGATCTTCAACCTCTGATACAGGTCCCATCTCCCTTTCATTTGAAACAATTGGGTGCATTGAACTGTCTACATTTTGGCAGCTTTCATATATTTGGTTCTGATTGGTCAAAGACGTACAAAAATATTTTTTTAATTGAGCTTGGAAGCCCATTGTTTAAAGAAACAATGTTTAGACTCAAACCACATACACATATGTCTAACCATTGGACCCACTGACTTTATCTGTGATGGCAAATAAAGAGCTCATTCCAATGCTTCAAATGATTTTCAATGAGTAACTTCAACCTAGACACAGTCACAATGGAAAGAACAAATACTATCTGTACAATCTCTATTAGCTCAATTGTCAGTCGTATATACTGTATGCATTGACTTCCAAACTCTCCAAAACAAATGGCAATATCCTTAGCCGGACAAGCATTTGCCCAGATGACTGTTTTAGTTTACCATCACTTGACGTTAATGTACTAACAGAAATTGGGGATGGCCCGATCTCTAACATCTAGAGAGGAATAAGGGAAACCAAGAACAGCAGAATTCACTGAGTCCAGATCAATCTGTCCTGACACAARAAGATGATTCAAAACACATTTGATTCCCAATGGGGCTATGCCCTCCAGAATTACATGCATAATGTCTTGCGGAGTTTGTTGTATGATATCAAAGGCTGAGAATTCAACTAACTTGCTCCGTCTATTAATCCCATATCTTGTTCTCAAGGTTGTTGCGAAGCAAGTCAGTCTGTGCCTTTTCTATTTCCTCACACTGTCTGACATGCTTCTCCAATGTCCTTTTAGTATATGCATCTTCATTGAAGTGTGACTGCATGTCCTCAAAAGAACACTCAGTGTCTGCACTTACTGTAGGCAAAGCCCACACCCTCTTTACACCCTGCTAGTTCATGTTGTGCCAGGGTGTCTCCAGAGAGAGAGACCAGATATCGTTTTCTCAACATTAATAGTTAGCATTTTAACCCCACTGTACAATGCATCCATGTCTTCCTTGATTCTATTCAATATTACATCTACACCAGATTGACGGAGGTCTGCTGATCTAGCCATGGCAAGTAGCCTGATAGCAGCCAGTTTAGAACTGTATTTTGGATTTATATTTCCTAGGGTGTAGTACACCATTAACAACTTGTTTGTTGATGCTAAGGATCCTAGTGGATTACAGATCTCTATTTCATCC
>NW_019945202.1:7758-12478 GCF_002910315.2 Salvelinus sp. IW2-2015
TCAGTTCACTTCCTCTTCTTTTTCTCTCTCTCTCTCTCTCTCTCTCTCTCTCTTCTCTCTCTCTCGCTCTCTCTCTCTCTCTCTCTCTCCTCTGCTCTCTCTCTCTCTCTCTCTCTCTCGCTCTCTCCATCTGTCTTATTCTCCCTCACTCGTTATCACTATCCGTTTGTTCTCTGACCCTCTCTCCTAGTTATCTGATAGACCAGGGCTGTCCAACCATCTTCCTGGAGATCTACTGTCTGTAGATTTTCAGTCCCAACCCTAATTTCAGCATATCTGATTCAGCTGGGTTAAGTCTTGTTGAGCAGCTAATAGTCAAATCAGGTGTGTTAAATTAGGGTTGGACTGAAAACCCACAGGACTGTTAGATCTCCAGCAAGAGGTTTGGTATAGCCCTGCTGTAGGACACTTTGATTTGTGGTGTTGTGGGCACTCATGTGGTCATCCATTCCATCCATATACCTCTCATCCATCACTTTAGCTCTCTCTCTCTCTCTGTCTCTCATTCCAGAGCGAATACCAGGTGAAGTGAACCTGCAGGTCTTTACAGATCTATCTCACCTAGTAGACTAAACTACAGGGTCATTACTGTCTGGCCCTGCTAGAAAATAAACAACTAGAAAGACTAGTTTAAAAGTGCTTTTTTAAAAGAAGGGTTTTCCACCTCCGAGCCTCAACCTGAGGTGCCGTGAACAGTGACCACATCGTGACAACACCATGGAATATAGTTGTGGGAGCAGTAGTGGCAGAGACTGGCCTCACGTTAGTTCAGCACCACGGAGAGACCCCTCACAGCTTTACACACTGTCTAACACAGTTTTTTTTACAGAGGGTGTGCAGATTTTCGTTCCAGTCCTTCAGTAACACATCTGATTCAGATCATTGCCTAGACTGAAGATCAGGATTAATGGGAGTGCTGTCCATGGTACTGAACTGGATGGAGCGAAAAGCCTGCAAACCCTGAAGCTCTGGAGAACCCCTTGAAGCAGTGGGAGTACTGTCCGTGGTGCTGAACTGGGTGTTGAGAGTTCTGAACTGGACAGTAAGAGTGCTGTCCATGGTGCTGCTGGACAGTGAGAGTTCTGTCCATGGTGCTGCTGGACAATGAGGGTGCTGTCCATGGTGCTGCTGGACAATGAACTGGATAGTGAGGGTACTGTCCAAGTGACTGAACTGGACAATGAGGGTGCTGTCCAAGGATTCAGAACTTGACAGTGAGAGTGCTGTCCATGGTGTTGAAGTGGACCTTGAGAGTGCTGTCCAAGGATCCTGAACTGGATAGTGAGGGTACTGTCCAAGTGACTGAACTGGACAATGAGGGTGCTGTCCATGGTGTTGAAGTGGACCGTGAGAGTGCTGTCCAAGGATCCTGAACTGGATAGTGAGGGTACTGTCCAAGCGACTGAACTGGACAATGAGAGTGCTGTCCATGGTGCTGAACTSGACAGTGAGGGTGCTGCCCATGGTGCTGAACTGGTCAGTGAGCGTGCTGTCCATGGTGCTGAACTGGACAGTGGGGTGCTGTCCATGGTGCTGAACTGGACAATGAGGGTGCTGTCCAAGAATCCTGAACTGGNCAGTGGGGTGCTGTCCATGGTGCTGAACTGGACAATGAGGGTGCTGTCCAAGAATCCTGAACTGGCCAGTGAGGGTGCTGTCCAAGTATCCTGAACTTGACAGTGAGGGTGCTGCCCATGGTGCTGAACTGGTCAGTGAGGGTGCTGTCCAAGTATCCTGAACTTGACAGTGAGGGTGCTGCCCATGGTGCTGAACTGGTCAGTGAGAGTGCTGTCCATGGTGCTGAACTGGACAGTGGGGTGCTGTCCATGGTGCTGAACTGGACAATGAGGGTGCTGTCCAAGAATCCTGAACTGGCTCCTCTGTATCTGTGAATGAATGTCTCTGACTGGTCCTCCTTATCTAGCCCCAGATTGTGTACTGTCATGTCTCTTCTCCTTGGACCCCACACACACATACACACACAATGTCGCCCCCCAGACCCATGCCATCTCCATTCAGCTCTGGGGCTCCGCTGAGTCAACAACACAGACTGGAGAGGAAAACACAGGGAGAGACACATGACCGGGTGAAAATGGTGTAGATGAGAAGGAGGAGGGAAGGCACACAGGAATGAAACGGGAAGGAGGAGGAGGGGAAAACATTGGAAGAGGTGAAAATTAAGATGTGAGAGGGAGAAGTAAGGGGAAGACGTGAAGAGAGAAAGAAAACAGAGGAAGGAGAAATAGAGGAGAGAGGCAGAGAAGAAAGATATCCAATTAGGAGGGAGCCAGTCTCTTAGCTAACACCATTTCATCAGTATGCCAGTAATTATAACCTAATAAACATTTTTTTTAACATGTATATCTATTGTTTACCAGGTAAGTTGACTGAGACACGTTCTCATTTAACAGCAACGACCTGGGGAATAGTTACAGGGGAAGAGGATAATCCACAACAGCAACGACCTGGGGAATAGTTAAGGGAAGAGGATAATCCACAACAGCAACGACCTGGGGAATTTACAGGGAGAGGATAATCCACACAGCAACGACTGGGGAATAGTTACAGGGGAGAGGATAATCCACAACAGCAACGACCTGGGGAATAGTTACAGGGAGAGGATAATCCACAACAGCAACGACCTGGGGATAGTTACAGGGAAGAGGATATCCACAACAGCAACGACCTGGGGAATAGTTACAGGGGAGAGGATAATCCACACAGCAACGACCTGGGGAATAGTTACAGGGGAGAGGATAATCCACAACAGCAATGACCTGGGGAATAGTTACAGGGAGAGGATAATCCACAACAGCAAATCAGTAGTATAAATAACATATGCATGTAGAGTTTTGCTAGCCGTTTCATAGTTATCCTTTCAGTGCTACCCATCCGGATCCGGGAGCATCCTCATCAAAAAAGCTGACTAGCATAGCCTAGCCTAACGGGACAGGGATATCATATAATATAATTTCATGAAATCACAAGTCCAATACAGCAAATTAAAGATAAACATCTTGTGAATCCAGCCATCATTTCCAATTTTTTAAATGTTTTACAGCGAAAACACAATATGTATTTATATTAGCTAACCACAATAGCCAACACACAACGCCATGTTTTCACCATGTTTCCACCGCATAGGTAGCTTTCACAAAACCAGAAATAGAGATAAATTAATCACTAACCTTGAAACAACTTCATCAGATGACAGTCTTATAACATCATGTTATCAATACATTTATGTCAATGTGCAATGAGTATAAATCGTAGTTTTACATTGCAGCCACCATCACAAATAGCACCAAAGCAGCCAGAATAATTAACAGAGAGCAACGTGAAATACATAAATACCTCATCATAAAACATTTATGAAAAATCATGGTGTACAGCAAATGAAAGATAAACATCTTGTGAATCCAGCCAATATTTCCGATTTTTTAAGTGTTTACAGCGAAAACACAATATAGAATTATATTAGCTTACCACAATAGCCAAACACACAAAGCCATTTATTCACCGCCAACATAGCTTTCCACAAAAACCAGCAATAGAGATAAAATTAATCACTAACCTTTGGACAACTTCATCAGATGACAGTCTTATAACATCATGTTATACAATACATTTATGTTTTGTTCGAAAATGTGCATATTTAGAGCTGCAAATCGTGGTTATACATTGTGAATACGTAGCAACAATCACCAAAACTCCGGAGATATTTTGGACAGTCACCTAATCTAACCAAAAAACTCATCATAAACTTTACATAAAAATACTTGTTGTATGGCACATGAAAGATACACTGGTTCTTAATGCAACTGCTGTGTTAGATTTTTTTTAATAACTTTACTACAAATACAGTATGCATTATTGTGAGACAGCGATCACCTATTCTCCAATGTTTGGAGCCAACATGTTACACAAAAAATAAAAAATAAACATCATAAATATTCTCTTACTTTTGCTGATCTTCCATCAGAATGTTGTGCAAGGAGTCCTATTTCCAGAATAAATGTTGTTTGGTTTTAGAATGTCCATTTCTTCTGTCGAATTAGCAACTTTGGCTAGCATTGTGGCGCGAACATGCCCATCAACTTCTTGGCGCTGGAACGAAAAAATCCAAAATTCCCAATAAACGTCGAATTAACTGGTCAAACTCGGTTGAAAATCCTACTTTATGATGTTCTTCTCATATGAATCCAATAAAATCAGAGCCGGAGCAATTCGTAGTGTATACCGAACGCTTTTCAGAAGACAATGTGAGGTTCCCCGGCGCGCAGCTGAATACTGACGATAGGACGGACCTGTCACTCCAAAAGCTCTTATTCGGCCTCACATCAAGCTAGACACCCCATTCAACTTCTACTGCCTGTTGACATCTAGTGGAAGGCGTATGAAGTGCATACAGATCCATAAATAAAAGCCAGTTGAATAGGCAGGCCCTGACACAGAGCCTCATTTTCAGAATTTTCACTTCCTGTATGGAAGTTTGCTGCCAAATGAGTTCTGTTTTACTCACAGGTATAATTCAACCGTTTTAAGAAACGTCAGAGTGTTCTATCCAATAGTAATAATAATATGCATATTGTATGATCTAGAACAGAGTACGAGGCCGTTTAATTTGGGCACGATTTTTTCCAAAGTGAAAACAGCGCCCCCTATTTATAAGAAGTTATCCTCGGTTCACTGTCTGTCTGTCTTCCTTCCTGCTTTGGTC
>NW_019945202.1:15568-32136 GCF_002910315.2 Salvelinus sp. IW2-2015
TTCTTATCTGTTTCCCTCCGTTGAATCTGTCTCTCTCTCCACCCTATTCTTAATTCCCTTCTCCCAGCTCTTTAAGTCCCTCTCCGCCTGCCTGCCTCCATCCCTTCCAATCCTCCAATCCCTCGCTCACAAAGCCAGGCTCCATTCACTCTTCCCTCTCCATTCATCCCTCCTTCCCTCTCCATTCATCCCTCCTTCCCTCTCTTTTCATCCCTCTCCATTCATCCCTCCTTCCCTCTCCATTCGCTCCATTCACTGCACAATAAGCACATCCATAAGAGATGCCTACTCTCCCAGCATGCTTTGCCAGTGGGATGTCACTCTGGGTAGAAGCTGCCCATAGCCACAGGTCTAGAATCAGCTTCCCCTCTCCACATCCTATCCTTAACCATTAGTGTGATAAATGAGAAACTGAGCGTAGACTGGAAGCTCATCTCCGACGAAGACAGTTACTCTGAAACAACATTGAGGACCACTGACCAAATGACTCTTCATGGTGATGTGAGGACACAATGGACAAGAGCAGTGTACAATATACATGAGGCGATTGTGTCMCAAATGGGTGATGAATGAACACACAGGGTGAATTAACACACACACCCAGCGTGCTGACTGGGGAGGGAGGATATGCAGTGCAGTCTTGGCCAGTCAACAAGCACTAAGGCCTGGAAAGTGCATGTCTTAATCACAATGGAACCTGTGTGTGTGCTTGTTAATGATCATTAACTTGGCCCTCATCATCTCTCTGCCCTTTGACCTTTTCTGCAATTGGTTCCCAAATGGATGTGTAATAACTCCTTTTTAGCGACAACATGACATGTTTGTGTGCCCTTACAAAAAAGCACATGTCAAATATGCAGTTTCAATGTGAGAGAGCTGTTTTCACATGCATTAAATTTAGAGTTCACATGTTAACGCCAT
The DNA here is from genome assembly GCF_002910315.2 of Salvelinus sp. IW2-2015. Taxonomy (NCBI): domain Eukaryota; kingdom Metazoa; phylum Chordata; class Actinopteri; order Salmoniformes; family Salmonidae; genus Salvelinus; species Salvelinus sp. IW2-2015. Next base: position 16,490 of record NW_019945202.1, read on the forward strand.
CTTTTCACGTGTACCTCACAAAACTTTTACATGTGAAAATCTCACTTTCTCATGTGGAATCACATGTAAAAATCTAAAAATCTAACTTTCACATATGATTGCTTTTCACATGTGAACTTGCAATTCCACATGTGAAAGTGAAAATCTAATTTGCAGTCTCACATGTAAGAAAACTCCACATTTACTCCAATATTTGTAAACAAAGTAAATGTAAACAAACACTGTATAGCTTAAAAACTATATAGGTTAAAAGTATCATTTTGATATCATGGATGGTCAGTCCAGAGCGTAGGCTATTAATTCCAGAGTGGTTGCATTTCTCAGCCCCGTCCATCAGCTTTTTACCTAAACTGTACCGGGGAACCCACTTTGTTCATGTTTCAATTAAGGAGTGTCGCTTTAAACAACATGGGTGCAATTTTCTAGCGAGTAACTTACTTTTGTGCCATTAATATCAATTTAAAAAACTGATGTCGAGAACAAAATTCTTAGTATTGCAAACAAAAATAATGATACTGAAAGCAAAACATAAACCCAAATGTATTGATAGTAAAATATATATTGCAAGGAAACCATTTTTCAAAGCAACAGTACATAATTTGTAAATGGATGCTAAACAAATATTTTCTGTGAAACATTTTGTATGATACTGTAATTAAATAAATCGTCTCTCTCTTTCCTGCAAGTTTCCCTATAGTTGGTTATTTTACCCTGGCTGTCACGGCTGTCAACAGAAGTAGACCTAGGTGCAGCGTGGTGAGCGTACATATTCCTTTATTTATATGACGCCGACAAAAACAATAAACAATCCAAAACAACCGTGAAGCTAAAGGGCTATGTGCCACAAACAAAGTTAACTTCCCACAAAGACAGGTGGGAAAAAGGGCTACCTAAGTATGGTTCTCAATCAGAGACAACGATAGACAGCTGTCCTTGATTGAGAACCCTACCCGGCCAAAACATAGAAATAAAAATAATAGAACATAGAATACCCACCCCAACTCACACCCTGACCAAACCAAAATAGAGACATAAAAAGAGCTCTAAGGTCAGGGCGTGACAGCCGCAAAGGTGCGGACTCGGCCGCAAAACCTAAACCTATAGGGAGGGTCTTGGTGGGCATCTATCCGCGGTGGCGGCTCAGAGTGCGGGACGCAGACCCCGCTCCACACTGGCTCACCCCACTTTGGTGGCAGCTCTTGCGTGCGGGACCCTCGTCGCCGAACCCGGACTGGGGAACCTTGTAGCGGCCCCGGACTGGGACCCTCGTAGCGGGCCCCGGACTGAGCACTCTCGTTGGAGGCTCCGGACTGGAGACCCTCGCTGAAGGCTTCGGACTGGAGACCGTCGCTGGAGGCTCCGGACGTGGAGAACGTCGCTGGAGGCTCCGGACTGGAGACGTCGCTGGGAGGCTCCGGACTGGAGACCGTCGTGGAGGCTCTGGACTGGGGACCGTCGTTGGAGGCTCTCGGACTGGGACCGTCGCTGGAGGCTCTGGACTGGGGACGTCGCTGAGGCTCGACGGAGACCGTCGTGGAGGCTTCGTGCCATGACTCCTCACTGGAGATTCGTGCATGGATCATCACTGGAGGCTTTTTGCCTGGATCATCACTGGAGGCTTCTTGCCATGGATCATTACTGGAGGCTTCATGCCATGGATCATCACTGGAGGCTTCGTGCCATGATCGTCACTGGAGGCTTCTTGCCATGGATCATCACTGGAGGCTTCGTGCCATGGATCATCACTGGAGGCTTCGTGCCATGATCATCACTGGAGGCTTCTTGCCATGGATCATCACTGGAGGCTTCGTGCCATGGATCATCACTGAGGCTTCTTGATGACATACTGCAGTGTGCATGGATCATCACGGAGGCTTCGTGCCATGGATCATCACTGGAGGCTTCTTGCATGGATCATCACTGGAGGCTTCTTGCCATGGATCATCACTGGAGTGCAGGAGACGTATGGGCAGTCTGATACGTGGAACTGCCACAGGCTCACCAGGCTGGGGAGACATACAGGAGGATTAGTTCTGGGCACAGGACTCACCAGCTGGAGAGACATACAGGAGGCCTTGTCCTTGGCAGAAGGCACCGGATACACTGGGCCGTGGAGGCGCACTGGAGGTCTCGAGCTTAGAGCCTGCACAACCCGTCCTGGCTGGGTGGTTATCTTCACCCTGCACCATGCGCGGCGCTGCACAGGACGCACTGGGCTGTGCAGACGTACCGGAGACACAGTGCGCAGAAGCCGGCGCAGGATATACTGGGCCGGAGAGGCGCACTGGAGGTCTGGAGAGCAGGGCTGGATGCTCAGCCTAGCCTGGCAGATGCGGGGAGCTGGAATGTAGCGCACCGGCTAAGAACGCGTACTGGAACACCGTGCGCTCCACCGCATAACACGGTGCCTGACCAGTACAACGCTCGCCACGGTAAGCACGGGGAGTTGGCTCAGGTCTCCAAACTGACTCAGCCAAACCCCCGTGCGCCCCCCCCCCCCCCCAAAAAAAAATTGGGGCTCTCTCGGGCCCTTGCTAGCCGTGTTCCTCGTAACGCTGCCGCTCTGCTTTCGCTGCCTCCAGTTCCTACGTTGACGGCGATACTCCCAGCCTGCCTCCAGGGTCCCTTACCGTGCAGTATCTCCTCCATGTCATTTCTCCAGATAGCGCTGCTTCCCTTACCACGCTGCTTGGTCCCTTGTTGGTGGAGGTTCTGTCAGGCCGTCAACAGAAGTAGACCAAGGTGCAGTGTTGGTGAGCGTACATATTCCTTTATTTATATGATGCCGACAAAACAAAACAATCCAAAACAACCGTGAAGCTAAAGGCTATGTGCCACAAACAAAGTCAACTCCCACAAAGACAGGTGGAAAAAAGGGAACCTAAGTATGGTTCTCAATCAGAGACAACGATAGACAGCTTCCCTGATTGAGAACCCTACCCGGCCAAACATAGAAATACAAATAATAGAACATAGAATACCCACCCAAACTCACCCTGACCAAACCAAAATAGAGACATAAAAAGGATCTCTAAGGTCAGGGCGTGACACTGGCATTTGCTGTCACTGCTTTTCAATTTTTGGCACATTCCAGCATCATGGTACCCTGCATCCCACTGCTAGTTTGCCTCTGAAGCTAAGCAGGGTCGTTTCTGGTTGGTCCCCAAATGGGAGACCAGACGGGTATACCAAAAAGCCGGATTAGTGATTTAGRGAGATCTGTCAAACCAGAATTTGTGCAATCTCAGAATTACCGCCTCCAGAAAGAGAGCTTGAAAGAGAGCCTTATCACCAGATTCTTGTTCTTCACTATGGCCTGTCTCCTTGGAAAATCCACTTGACATCGGAGCCTGCATTGTTCGCCTTACTTTACAAAGGGAACAAATTATTATTGGACCTCAAATACATCCTTTAGATCATTCAGAAAAATTTATTTTTGAACGTTATCGTTTTTCCGCGGTTTCGCGTTGACTGCTATACAAACTATGTGTATTGCTTAGAGATTTTCTTGCCACTGGAAATGTCCTGTACAATGTGGGCGATGCTGAACTATATGGCAAGGTAACGGTGTGTAGAGCCGGAAGAAGTCTGCCTCTCATTGAAGATATTTTTTTATGTCTGTGTTGCATTCCCTGGTCATCAAGTTGTCCATATAATCAAGGAGAACTTTTACAGYATTGCAGGTACAGCAGGCTGCGATCAGTTGACTGCCAGCGATGGTTTGCTAATCTCAAATTAATCAACCTAGGCAACATAATAAAAATAATACCTCGCCTAATTCATCCCGCAGATTTTCCAAACATCATTGGTGCTATAGATGAACACATATCTCCCATTCAAACACCCTCTGGACCAAATGAAGGACACTACGTGAATAGAAACAACTTTAACAGCATAAACAAACAGGTCGCTACTGAATACTGTAGCCTAAACTTTCACCAAACAAAATCACTTTCACAAACAGTCATTGAATTCAATGATCTTCCWTCCTTCTTTTGTCGGATGATCTGACTCCCATGGGGTTACAACTAAACATTGAACAACATTGCTGCCCGTGTTGTCATGAGAAGCACTCTATGAATTCAATACATTAGTATTCATCCTATATAGGCTATGGAATGGGCCTACCATTGCAATTGTGACATAGGTTACTTCAATTTACATATTAGGCCATAGCCTTAACACGTAATATCACCCGCGTTGCAATAAAAGTGCTCTATAAAGTGAAAGCATTGTTCCTAATTAGCCATATGTGTAAACTAGGCCTATTAGATATTGGAACCATTTAACACTGTCTGCAATTTTCTGTCAGGCTCCCTCTCTGGCTTTTGCGGCGGCAGATGTATTACTTTTGGGAGAAATATCTGAACATATTCGTTGTGTTTTACAATTGTTTCTTGTTCTAGACTTTTGAAATATTGGGCTCTGTCTTTTGACTCCATATCTGTCATTTTTTCTGTCATTGACATGAGGACCTTTTTGAATGTTGCGTGCACGCGCCAGTTGATCAACCAATCTGCGCTTCACTTCAGCCTAATAACTTAAACGAAAAGCAGCGGTTATGGAACCAAGTAATTGCCCTGGGACTATCCTCGATAGGTTGAAGACAGCCTGAATATGTTCAGGAACCTGAATATTGTTAAACCATCTTTGCTGGAGATACCCCTCAGATGTAAGTTTGGAAGTGGTAAAAAAAATGAAACACGTTAAAAAAAAAGATCTCGAGGAAAACACCTGAAAATGTACAGTTTTGTTTCGAGAAACCACATGTATCAGAGCTCATTAATTTTTTCCTAAGGGTGTGTGGTGTGTGTGTGTGTGTTGTGTGTGTGTGTGTGTGTGTGTGTCGTGTGTGTGGTGTGTTGTGTGTGTCGTAGGCGTGCGTGTGTGTGTGTTGGTGTAGTGGTTTCCAAAGCTACTGTAGCCACCTGACATGGATGTGTGTGTTCAATATTAGCAAAGGGTGGTCAGAGAAACAAGAACGCTTTCTCTCAGCATGATATCAAACCAAGTATCTGTCTGCCCTCCCTCTCTCTTTCTCACACATGACTCTACTGAAGAGTATCTGTCTTGCCTCCCTCTCATCTTTATCTCAGCATGAACTTACTGACGAAGGGTATCTGTCAACTGCCTCCCTTCTCTCTTCTCTCCAGCATGACTGTACTGAAGCAGGTAATCCTGTCTTGCCTCCCTCTCTCTTTCTCTCAGCATGACTCTGAAAGTATCTCTGCCCTCCTTGCATATCAATAGGGTTTCTGCCTCCCTCTCTCTTTCTCTCAGCATGACTTCGGAACCGAAGTATCGTCTGCCTCCCACTCTCTGTTCTCCTCAGCATGAACTTCTGAACAGGTATAACATCTGTCTGCCTCGACACTCTCTCTTTCTACTCAGCCAGCTTCTGACACGAGGTAATCTGTTGCCTCCCTAACTCTCCTTTCTCATCAGCATGACTTTCTGAACGCAGGTATCTGTCTGCCTCCCCTCTCTTTCCTCAGCATATGACTGTCGTGAACCAGGTTCTGTCTGCCTCCCTCAAATCTTTTTCTCTCAGCATGACTTCTGAACAGGTAATCTGTCGCATCCCTCTCCTCTTTCTTCTCACATGACTACTGACCAAGGTATCTGTCGCCTCCTTCTCTCTCTTTTCTCTCAAGCATGACTTCTGAACGAGGTATCTGTCTGCCACCCTACATCTCTTTCTCGTCAGCATGACTAATTCTGAACCGAGGTAATCTGCTGCCTCCCTCGTCTCTTTCTCCTCAGCATGACTGCTCTGATTCGAGGTATCTGTCCTCGCCCCCCTCTTAGCTTCTTTCCTACTCTGCATACATGATAAATGAAGTTTAATCTAAAAGTACGACTTAAAAATTAAAAGAGTCTATGTCTCTTCTCCTTTGCTTTTGTCTCTCGCTCTCTCTGAAGATGTGTATGCTGAAACTGAATGAGGACCCAAAAGCGACTTAATAGAAACAGGAGTGTCCTTTATTCCAGTCTGATTCCAAAAAACGTGTGACGTGAATTGCGGACCTCTGTCTGAGGCCGTCTAACGGGAGGCCCATGAATTCTGAACACATTCTCAATGATGATTTGTGCCGTCCCTTAGCGGAAGGAAGCTTAAGCGAGGGGAATGAAATGTGCCGCCTTACGAGAACCTATCGATAAACCGTAAGCAATCACAGTCTTTCCCCGCAGGACGAAGGCAGACACGGTAATAAAGTCTAAAGGCGATGTGAGTTATCTTCTAGTCTGTATGTATTACGGAATGGGAAGCGGGTCTGAGAACGACCGGCAGGAGGAGAAGTTACTACTTAGTCTGCGCGCAGTCCGACAAGCAGCCACAAACGCGCGTGTCCCGCTCCTGAAGAGCGCCCCAAAACCGCTGGCAATAGAAGCAACGTAACCCCGACGCCACACGGGGTGGCAGCTAACTTGGCAAAGGAGCCACTGAAGAACAAGCGCAGACGAGTAGAAGACAGGAACGGAACAAAGGTTACTAGGACAAGCGCAGCGGCGACGCAGGTGAGTGAGTGATTGCTTTACCTGTCTCTCAATTCCCAGCAGACATCAACCCACAACAACGCCCTTCAGGGAAGAATCCCTCGGGGTCGGTAGAAACCACAGAAAGAACTAAAGAGACGGGATAAGGCATTCAGGTTGTGTTCTTTATTTCCCGGCGATAGGAAATCACCGAACATCGTCGAAACGAAGCCGAAAAAGCAACGCCCAACGAGGCTTGAACGTGCATTAAGTATTCGTTTGGCAAAGAACGGATGTACTCAAGGTTTCTTATGGGTCAGTCCAAACGACAAAAAGGGGACCGGTCGCCCACTCCAACCGACTGTCGCCATTGCCTATGGCTAAGCGGATGGCGAGCAGTTCGCGGTTACCCACATCAATAGTGCGGTTCCGATGGCGATCAGGCGATGAGAAAAGTAGCGCAAGGGGAAGGACCTTATCGTCAAGAGAATGGGTCGCTGAGAAATCAGAATGGCTCCCACGCACCTCTGAAGCGTCAACCTGACAAAATGAATTGGTTGTAGTGACGTCAGGAAAGTAACAAGGATAGGGCGGATGTAAGCTTCTGTTCTTGAGGAGATCAAAGCCTCCCTGGGCGAACCGGACCATTAAAGCAAGTCTGACAGAAAGTCAGAGCTGTGAGAGGGCAGCCACTTGAACCGAAATTACGAATGAAACGCCGATAGAAATTGCGAAAACCGAGAAAGCGCTGCAAACTCGACACGTCTTTAGGAACGGGGCCAATCGCTGACAATGCCTGGACCTTTCACAGCGGGATCATCTGAAATAGCCTTCAGGCGGAAAATAAACAGAACCTGGAAGGAATGTGGACAGAGGAGACATGAAAGGCCGCAGCTTCTCAGCCCTGGGGCACGTAGAGACAATTCTCTAAAAGGCGCTGGAGTAACAACACGTCCGGAACGTGCCTGAACATGATCATTCGAGTGACGGTGGAAAAATTCCAAGGATATCGTCAAGGTAAACGAAACTACAAAATGTTCAGCATGTCTCGCTCAGTACATCAAATTAAACTAATGCTGAAAGACGTGGAGATTAGCGAGCACCGAAACGGGCAAACCGCGGTATTCCTGAAAATAGGCCACTAGACGGAGTGTTTAAAGGCGCCGTTTTAACTCGTCCCTCCTCTGATGCGGTACGAGATGGTAAGCCGGTTGTACGGAAGGTCCGAACTTAAGTAAGAACCTGGCTCCCTGCAAAAATCTCGAAGGCTGACGAACATAAGGGGCAAGCGGATAACGATTCTTAACCGTTATGTCATTCAGCCCCTCGATAACCACACGCAGGGGCGCAGAGTACCGGTCCTTCGTACTTTCTTAAACAAGAAAACCCCGCTCCGGCGGGAGAGGAAGAAGGCACCACGGTACCCGGGCGTCCGGCACCCGGCCGTGCGGAGAGAAACATGACAGATATACTCGAGAGCTTACGTTCGGGAAAGCCGACGAGAGTAATAAGTCCTAGCCCCGAGGGAGAGTGGTCCCGGAAGAGAAGATCAATAAAACAAATCATTAAACGACCGGTGAAGGAGGAAGGGAGGCGCTCTGGACCGACTGAAGACCGTGCGCAGATCATGATATTCCCCTCCGGCACTCGCTGTCACATCACCAGGTCTCCTCCTGAGTAGAGGGGACAGAAGAAAACAGGAGGGATAGCAAAGACATTAAACACTTACATGACAAAGAAACGTTTCCAGGGGATAGGATAGAATTACGTGACCAATTAATAGAAAGGATTATGACATACTAGCACAGGATGACCCAAAACAACAGGTGTAAAAAGGTGAACCGAAATCAAAAAAGGAAATGGTCTCACTTCGCTGGTACCAGATACTTGAGGGTTAAAGTAGTGGTCTCACATCTGATAATGGGGAAAGACTACCATCTCAGGCGACACATGGGCCGTGGGCTTTCCCCCTAAATGTCTCGAGAGGAGATGTCATGGTTCCGGAGCCCATAGCGGTCGTCCATAAAACAACCCTTCAGCCCCCAGCAGTCTATCAGGCACTGCAGGAAAGCCGCCGACCGGTTCCCCGCGTAGATGGACCGAACAAAGGTAGTAACAGGAATTCTGATGGAGAGAACCTGAGTAGTAGCGCTCACAGCAGTAGCCCTCCGCTTACTGATGAGCTCTGGTTTTTCTGGACATGACATTGACGAAATATGGTCCAGCAAACCCGCAATAGAGGCAAAGGCGGTTGGTGACCTCTCCCGTCTCCCTCTCCTTAGTCCGAGAATGCCGAATACCTCCCAGCTGCCATGGGCCTCAGATCTCTGAGCCGGTGTGGGAGGAGTGGTATTGAGATCGGAGAAGGGGAAACACCGTAACAGCGAGTCTCTTCCACGAGCTCGGTGGACGAAGAATCTACCGCTCCGTCTATGCGGATGGGCGAGATGCAATCAAAGAGTCCACGCTGGAAGGAACCTCCACGGAGAGAATCTATCTTAACCTCAGCGTGGAGTCCCTCCAGAAAACGAGAGCAACGCCGGCCGTTCCAGTCACTGGATGCAGCAAGAGTGCGAAACTCTATAGAGTAATCGTTATGGATGAGATCACCTGGACATAGGGAAGCCAGGGCCTGGAAGCCCTCCTTCAAAAACTGAAACGATCAAAAACCGTATCATCTCCTCTTTAAAGTTCTGATAAACGTTAGAACACTCAGCCTTGCCTCCAGATAGCTGTGCCCATCGCCGAGCCCGACAGTAAGGAGTGATATGACGTAAGCGATCCGAGCTCTCTCTCTTGAGTATGTGTTGGGCTGGAGAGAGAACACAATATCAACACTGTGAGAAAGGAGCGACACTCAGTGGGCTGCCCAGAGTAACATGGTGGTTTATTAAGCCCTAGGTTCCGGAGACTCGGAAGACCAGAAGTAGCTGTGCACGGACGAAGACTCTGAAACTGTCCTGAGAGATCGGAGACCTGCAGCGGACAGGGTCTCAACGGCATGACGAGCAGACATTCCTGCTCGTGTCTGCGAGCATTGCTCCTTGGATCTCGACGGCAGTGTTGCGAGAATCCGTAGTCGCTGGGTCCATTCTTGGTCGGATTCTTCTGTTTATGCTGATGAATGAGGACCCAAAAGCGATTAAATAGAACAGAGTCTTTATTCCAGTCTTTAACAAACAATGATACCTCCTGGATATATCCTAGGTAAATCCAAAACAGGAAATGAAATCCTCTCGTCAGTAGAGAGGAACCGACTGGAGAACCGCGACACAGAACTGCAGGTCGCTTCAGGAAGGCACAGGCCGTAGCTGACATAGACACCTGCTCACCGCAGCATCTGAAGAAGGCAAAAACACGACAGGGCGGACAAGGACACAGAACAGCAAACATCAAACAAGAATCCGACAAGGACAGAAGCGGAAAACAGAGGGAGAAATAGGGACTCTAATTCAGAGGGCAAAATAGGGGACAGGTTGGAAAGAGTAAATGAGGTAGTTTAGGAGAATGAGAAACAGCTGGGAGCAGGAAGGAACGATAAGAGAGAGAGAGCGAGAGAGGGAGAGGAGGGGGAGAGAGAGGGATGAAGAGGGAAAGACCTAATAAGACAGCAGGGGAAGCACAGGGACAAGACATGATGATAAAGACAAAACATGACAGAAGACTTCATGCAATAGGTCTGACTTATCCTTGGTCTCTCTCGTTCTCCTCCCTCCTCTCCCTCCTCTCCTCCCGCTCTCCTCTGTCTCCTCGTTCTCCTCCTCCTCTCCCTCCTCTCCTCCCGCTCTCCTCTGTTTCTAGATGAGTTTCGTGCAGCCAGCAGAGCGCTGACCATCCTGTCCACGGGTGTTTGGGGCGTGTGGTCTGCTGCTGGTGGGAGTGGCTGTGTCTACTGACTACTGGCTGCTGATGGAGGAGGGCATCGTGCTGCAGCAGAAACCAGAGCATGGAGGTCAGATGGCCCTGCACTCTGGCCTCTGGAGGGTCTGCTTCGTGGCTGGTACATATGACTCTGACCTCAATAGCAAGTGGTGCCACCTGACAAATCTGCTCTGGGTAGAATTAGCCATAGTTCATCTAGGATCAGTTCACTCCTTCTAAATCTGAACCTTAACCATTAGGGAAAATGCAAAACGGACCATTATGATCAGTGCAACTTCACAATCTCAATGTTTATAATACTGTATTATTTTTTCATTGACTATGCAGGGGACTGGCCATCTGGCCATTTTGGGCAAATGCCAGATGGGCTGGTCATTTTTTGCCTAACTTTTCTTTGTGCAAAATGAATAATTACTGGCAACAACATGGGGGCCTCAAATAACAAAATGGGCCGGTGTGGGGGCCTCAAAGAAAAAAATGGTCCATTGCGTTAGAAATGGTAGAACAGATTTTTGGTCCCAGTCCACCCCTGTATGTATCTGCCTCCCTCTCTCTTTCTCATGCAAGCCTCATTTTATACACTCCTCTTTCTTTCCCTTTCTCTCAGGGACAGAGAACGGGAGTGTGGCGTCAGAGGATTTCACTGAGCCAGAGATAGAGATCACCACAGAGAATACTGCTAATATTCTGAGTGAGTGTACTGTACCCTACACTTACAGCTTTTACACTGCACGCTGCATAGAGCTCACCAACTTGTAGCCCTAAAAACGGGAATGAGTTACCTCTGGTTTGTTCAGGCCATTAATGGCTCGTTGGCCAAGCCTTGGGGAAATTAATTTGGGGTTTTTGGAGGGGTTTTGGATAAACAGAGGAAACAAAATAAGTTCTATGGTTAACACAGGCTTAGGAAGATCTTATATATTTTTGTTCTATGAGATAATACAGTCAGTTAACATGGCATGTATTAATTATTATGAAGCCTTTATGTAATTTATGTGTTGTTATGATTACATACAGTTGAAGTCGGAAGTTTACATAACACTTAGGTTGGAGTCATTGAAATTCATTTTTCATCCACTCCCAAATTTTCTTGTGAACAACTATAGTTTTGGCAAGTCGGTTAGGAATCTACTTTGTGCATGACACAAGTCAATTTTCAATCAATTGTTTTTATCTAAACAGATTACTTTCACTTATAATTCACTGTATCAAATTCCAGTGGGTCAGAAGTGTACATACACTAAGTTGACTGTGGCTTTAACAACTTGGAAAAGTCCGAAAATGATGTCATGGCTTTAGAACTTCTGATAGGCTAGTTGACATCATTTTGAGTCATTGAAAGTGTACCTGTGGAGTGTATTTCAAGGACTACCTTTCAAACTCAGTGCATCTTTGCTTCACAGCATGGGAAAATCCAAAGAAATCAGCTAAGACCTCAGAAAAACAATTGTAGACCTCCACAAGTCTGGTTCATACCTTGGGAACAGTTTCCACATGTCTGAAGGTGCCACGTTCTATCTGTAAAAACAATAGTACGCAAGTATAAACACCATGGACCCACGCAGCGTCAACCGCTGAGGAAGGAGACGCGTTCTGTCTCCTAGAGATGAATGGTACTTTGGTGCGAAAAGTGAAATTCAATCCCAGAACACAGCAAAGGACTTGTGAAAATGCTGGAGGAACAGGGTAGAAAAGTATCTATATCCACAGTAAACGAGTCCTATATTGACATAACCTGAATGGCCGCTCAGCAAGGAAGAAGCCACTGCCTCCAAACCGCGGGAAAAAAGCAGACTACGGTTTGAGAACTGCACATGGCGACAAAGATCGTACATTTTTGGAGAAATGTCCTCTGGTCTGATGAAACAAAAATGGCACTGTTTGGCCATAATGACATCGTTATGTTTGGAGGAATAGGGGGAGGCTTGCAGCCGAAGAACACCATCCAACCGTGAGGCACGGGGGTGGCAGTATCATGTTTGTGGGGGTGCTTTTGCTGGCAGGAGGGACTGGTGCACTTCACAAATAGATGGCATCATGAGGCCAGGAACAATTAATGTAGGATATATTGAAGCAACATCTCAAGACATCAGTCAGGAAGTTAAAGCTTGGCCGCAAATGGGTCTTCCAAATGGACAATGACCCCAAGCATAATTCCAAAGTTGTCGAAAAATGGCTTAAGGACAACAAAGTCAAGGTATTGGAGTGGCCATCACAAAGCCCTGATCTCAATTCCATAGAKAATTTGTGGGCAGAACTGAAAAAGCGTGTGAGAGCAAGGAGGCCTACAAACCTGACTCAGTTACACCAGCTCTGTCAGGAGGAATGGGCCAAAATTCACCCAACTTATTGTGGGAAGCCTGTGGAAGGCTATCCGAAACATTTGACCCAAGTTAACCAATTTAAAGGCAATGCTACCAAATACTAATTGAGTGCATGTAAACTTCTGACCCACTGGGAATGTGATGAAAGAAATAAAATCTGAAATGAATCATTCTCTCTACTATTATTCTAACATTTCACATTCTTAAAATAAAGTGGTGATCCTAACTGACCTAAAACAGAGATTTTTGCTAGGATTAAATGTCATGAATTGTGAAAAACTGAGTTTTAATGTATTTGGCTAAGGTGTATGTAAACTTCCGACTTCAATGCTTAAAAATTCCCCAAAAGTGGCGTTAGCTGATGATTATCTCATAGAACAAAACGTGTAAGGTCTCGCTAAGCCTGTGTTTGCAACATACCTTATTTTTGGCGTTTATCCAAAACCCCAATTAATTTCCCCATAGGCTTTGGCCAATGAGCCATGGCGAAGTTGATGCCTACAAAAAGACGCCATTACTATTGCTCTCTATTATYGTTAGCGCATAACATTTGACCTCTAATACTGTGACCCTGTAGAGATGGTGCGGACGGCCACTCCGTTCCCCATGGTGTCTCTGCTCTTCGTCTTCACGGCCTTTGTCATCAGTAACATCGGACACATCCGGCCCCAGCGCACCATCCTGGCCTTCGTCTCCGGGATCTTCTTCATCCTGTCAGGTAGATAGGCCACTCTATCAGGCCTTGATTATTACTGCCTTCATCCTCTCAGGTAGATAGGCCACTCCATCTGGCCTTGATTATTACTGCCTTCATCCTGTCAGGGTTAGATAGGCCACTCTATGGCCTTGATTATTACTGCCTTTCATCCTCTCAGGTAGATAGGCCACTCCATCTGGCCTTGATTATTACTGCCTTCATCCTGTCAGGTAGATAGGCCACTCCATCTGGCCTTGATTATTACTGCCTTTCCATCTCTCAGGTAGATAGGCCACTCCATCTGGCCTTGATTATTACTGCCTTCATCCTGTCAGGTAGATAGGCCACTCCATCTGGCCTGATTATTACTGCCTTCTTCATCCTCTCAGGTAGATAGGCCACTCCATCTGCCTTGATTATTACTGCCTTCATCATCCTCTCAGGTAGATAGGCCACTCCATTGGCCTTGATTATTACTGCCTTCATCCATCCTCTCAGGTAGATAGGCCACTCCATTTGGCCTTGATTATTACTACCTTCATCCATCCTCTCAGGTAATAGAGCCACTCCATCTGGCCTTGATTATTACTGGCCTTCATCCATCCTCTCAGGTAGATAGGCCACTCACCTGGCTTGATTATTACCGCCTTCATCCATCCTCTCAGGTAATAGGCCACTCCATCTGGCCTTGATTATTACTGCTTCATTCATCCTGTCAGGTAGATAGGCCACTCCATCTGGCCTTGATTATTACCTTATTTCTCTGTCATAGATAGGCCACTCCATCTGGCCTTGATTATTACTGCCTTCATCCATCCTCTCAGGTAGATAGGCACTCCATCTGGCCTTGATTATTACTGCCTTCATCCTGTCAGGTAGATAGGCCACTCCATCTGGCCTTGATTATTACTCCTTCATCCATCCTCTCAGGTAATAGGCCACTCCATCTGGCCTTGATTATTACTGCCTTCATCCATCCTCTCAGGTAATAGGCCACTCCATCTGCCTTGATTATTACTGCCTTCATCCATCCTCTCAGGTAGATAGGCCACTCCATCTGGCCTTGATTATTACTGCCTTCATCCTCTCAGGTAAGATAGCCACTCCATCTGGCCTTGATTATTACTGCCTTCATCCATCCTCTCAGGTAGATAGGCCACTCATCTGGCCTTGATTATTACTTGCCTTCATCCATCCTCTCAGGTAGATAGGCCACTCCATCTGGCCTTGATTATTACTGCCTTCATCCAGCCTCTCAGGTAAATAGGCCACTCCATCTGGCCTTGATTATTACTGCCTTCATCATCTCTCAGGTAGATAGGCCACTCCATCTGGCCTTGATTATTACTGCTTCATCCTTCAGGTAGATAGGCCTTTCCATCTGGCTTATTATTATTACTACCTTCATCCATCCTCTCAGGTAAATAGGCCACTCCATCTGGCCTTGATTATTACTGCCTTCATCCATCCTCTCAGGTGATAGGCCACTCCATCTGGCTTGATTATTACTGCCTTCATCCATCCTTTCAGGTAGATAGGCCACTCCATCTGGCCTTGATTATTATTGCCTTCATCCTCTCAGGAAATAGGCCACTCCATCTGGCCTTGATTATTACTGCCCATCCATCCTCTCAGGTAGATAGGCCACTCCATTTGGCTTGATTATTACTGCCTTCATCCATCTCTCAGGTAGATAGGCCACTCCTGTTGGCCTTGATTATTACTGCCTTCACATCCTCTCAGGTAGATAGGCCACTCCATCTGGCTTGATTATTACTGCCTTCATTCATCCTGTCAGGTAGATAGGCCACTCCACCTGGCCTTGATTATTACTGCTTCATTCATCCTGTCAGGTAGATAGGCCACTCCATTTGGCCTTGATTATTACTGCCTTCATCCATCCTCTCAGGTAGATAGGCCACTCTATTTGGCCTGATTATTACTGCCTTCATCCATCCTCTCAGGTAGATAGGCCACTCCATCTGGCCTTGATTTTACTGCCTCATTCATCCTGTCAGGTAGATAGGCCACTCCACCTGGCCTTGATTATTACTGCCTTCATTCATCCTCTCAGGTAGATAGGCCACTCCATCTGGCCTTGATTATTACTGCCTTCATTCATCCTGTCAGGTAGATAGGCCACTCCATTTGGCCTTGATTATTACTGCCTTAATTCATCCTCTCAGGTAGATAGGCCACTCCCATCTGGCCTTGATTATTACTGCTTCATCCATCCTCTCAGGTAGATAGGCCACTCCATCTGGCCT
>NW_019945202.1:36295-40033 GCF_002910315.2 Salvelinus sp. IW2-2015
TCCACTCCAACCTGGCCTTGATTATTTACTGCCTTTCATTCATTCCTCTCAGGTAGATAGGCCACTCCATCTGGCCTTGATTATTACTGCCTTCATCATCCTGTCAGGTAGATAGGCCACTCCATTTGGCCTTGATTATTACTGCCTTATCATCCTCTCAGGTAGATAGGCCACTCCATCTGGCCTTGATTATTACTGCTTCATCCATCCTCTCAGGTAGATAGGCCACTCCATCTGGCCTTGATTATTACTGCCTTCATCCATCCTCTCAGGTAGATAGGCCACTCCATCTGGCCTTGATTATTACTGCCTTCATCCTGTTCAGGTAGATAGGCCACTCATCGGCCTTTGATTATTACTGCCTTCATCCTGTCAGGTAGATAGGCCACTCCATCTGGCCTTGATTATTACTGCCTTCATCCTCTCAGGTAGATAGGCCACTCCATCTGGCCTTGATTATTACTACCTTCATCCATCCTCTCAGGTAAATAGGCCACTCCATCTGGCCTTGATTATTTACTGCCTTCATCCATCTCTCAGGTAATAGGCCACTCCATCTGGCCTTGATTATTACTGTCTTCATCAATCCTCTCAGGTAGATAGGCCACTCATCTGGCCTTGATTATTACTCCTTCATCCATCCTCTCAGGTAAATAGGCCACTCCATCTGGCCTTGATTATTACTGCCTTCATCCATCCTCTCAGAGGTAATAGGCCACTCATCTGGCCTTGATTATTACTGCTTCATCAATCCTCTCAGGTAGATAGGCCACTCCATCTGGCCTTGATTATTACTGCCTTCATCCTCTTCAGGTAGATAGCCACTCCATCTGGCCTTGATTATTACTGCCTTCTCATCTCCTCTCAGGTAGATAGGCCACTCCATCTGGCCTAGATTATTACTGCCTTCATCCATCCTCTCGGTAATAGGCCACTCCATCTGGCCTTGATTATTACTGCCTTCATCCATCCTCTCAGGTAGATAGGCCACTCCATCTGGCCTTGATTATTACTGCCTTCATCCTTCAGGTAGATAGGCCACTCCATCTGGCCTTGATTATTACTACCTTCATCCATCCTCTCAGGTAAATAGGCCACTCCATCTGGCTTGATTATTACTGCCTTATCCATCCTCTCAGGTAGATAGGCACTCCATCTGGCCTTTGATTATTACTGCCTTCATCCACCTTCTCAGGTAGAATAGGCCACTACCTCTGGCCATATTTGATTATTTTAACTGCCTTCTACTCACACTTCGGTAAGATAGGCCACTCCATCTGGCCTGGATTATTACTGACCTTCTCCATCCTCTTCAGAGTAAATAGCCACCCTCATCTGTGGCCTTGATTATTACTCTTCATCATCCTGTCAGGTAGATAGGCCACTCCATCTGGCCTTGATATTATTACTGCCTTCATCGCTCTTTCACGTAATAGAGGCCCACTCCAACTCTGGCCTTTATTACTGCCTTCATTCATCTGTCAGGAGATAGGCCACTCATCTGGCCTTGATTATTACTGCTTCATTCATCCTCTCAGGTAGATGGCACACTCCACATCTGGCCTTGATTATTGTACTCGCCTCTCATTCATCCTCTCAGGTAAATAGGCCACTCCATCTGGCCTTGATTATTACTGTATGTGTCCATATCCTCTGTCACTCATGAATCATGTTAATTTGAACAAGGCTTATCTGTGTGTGATGATTCATTTCTGGCCCCTTCTGTCTCCTTCCAACTGTGATTGATTATTGCTGTCTTTATCCTGTTTCAGCCTAGCCACTCCTTCATTGCTCTATTTTTACTTTTGGATGTCTCCTGTACCACCTGAACAGGGTCTGACCATTATTACCATTATTTCTACAATGTAGAATAATAATGAAGACATCAAAAACTATGAAATAACACATATGGAATCATGTAGTAACCAAAACAGTGTTAAACAAATCAAAATATATTTTATATTTCAGATTCTTCAAAGTAGCCACCCTTTTGCCTTGATGACAGCTTTTCAGACTCTTGGTATTCTCTCAACCAGCTTCATGAGGTAGTCACCTGGAATGCATTTCAATTAACAGTTGTGCCTTGTTAAAAGTTCATTTGTGGTATTTCTTCTTAATGCGTTTGAGCCAATCAGTTGTGTTGTGACAAGGTAGGGGTGGTATACAGAAGATAGCCCTATTTGGTAAATACCAAGTCCATATTATGGAAGAACAGCTCAAATAAGCAAAGAGAAACGAGAATCATTATTACTTTAAGACATGAAGGTCAGTCAATCCGGAAAATTTCAAGAACTTTGAAAGTTTCTTCAAGTGCTGTCGCAAAAACCATCAAGCGCTATGATGAAACTGGCGCTCATGGGGACCGCCAAAGGAAAGGAAGACCCAGAGTTACCTCTGCTGCAGTTCATTAGAGTTAACTGCACCTCAGATTGCTGCCCAAATGAATGCTTCACAGAGTTCAAGTAACAGACACATCTCAACATCCACTGTTCAGTGGAGTTTGTGTAAATCAGGCGTTCATGGCTGAATTGCTGCAAAGAAACCACATCAAAAGGACACCAATAAGAAGAAGATACTTGCTTGGGCCAAGAAACATGAGCAAATGACATTAGATCGGTGGAAATCATCTGTCCTTTGGTCTGATGAGTCCAAATTTGATATTTTTAGTTTTAACCACCATGTCTTTGTGAGACGCAGAGTAGGTGAACGGATGATCTCCGCATGTGGGGTTCCCACCGTGAAGCATGGAGGAGGTGTGATGGTGTGGGGGTGCTTTACTGGTGACACTGTCTGTGATTTATTTAGAATTCAAGCCACACTTAACCAGCATGGCTACCACAGCATTCTGCAGCGATACGCCATCCAATCTGGTTTGCGCTTAGAGGGACTATCATTTGTTTTTCAACAGGACAATGACCCAAAACACACCACCAGGCTGTGTAAAGGCTATTTGACCAAGAAGGAGAGTGATGGAGTGCTGCATCCAGAAACCTGGCCTCCACAATCACCCAACCTCAACCCAATTGAGATGGTTTGGGATGAGTTGGACCGCAGAGTGAAGGAAAAGCAGCCAACAAGTGCTCAGCATGTGGGAACTCCTTCAAGACTGTTGGAAAAGCATCCCAAGTGAAGCTGGTTGAGAGAATGCCAATGGTGTGCAAACCTGTCATCAACGCAAAGGGTGTCTACTTTGAAGAATCTAAAATCTAAAACATATTTTGATTTGTTTAACACTTTTTTTGTTACTACATGTTATGCCCTCTTTACTGAAAGCTGCTCTGTGTCTATATCCCACGAAAGGTCTTACAGCATACACAGAGCATCACAGCTAAGGGTACTGGCTTAGTGTCCTGTCCTCTACCTATAATTTTTGAATGGGGAGTCCTCACTCTCTCTCTCTCAAAACAATCCAGTTGAAGGGCTTTATTGGCATGGGAAACATAGTGTAACAATTGCCAAAGCAAGTGAAGTAGATAATAATCAAAAGTTAAATAACAATAAAAATTAACAGTAAACATTACACACAAGTTCGAAAAGAATAAAACATTTCAAATGTCATATTATGTCTATATACAGTGTTGTAGCGATGTGCAAATAGTTATAGTACAAAAGGGAAATAAATAAACATAAAAATGGGTTGTATTTACAATGGTGTTTGTTTGTTCTTCACTGGTTGCCTTCTTCTTGTGTCAACAGGTCACAAATCTTGTTGCTGTGATGGCACACTGTGGTATTTCT
>NW_019945202.1:40058-58070 GCF_002910315.2 Salvelinus sp. IW2-2015
TGATTCCATATGTGTTATTTTATAGTGTTGATGTCTTCACTACAATGTAGACATTTTGAAAATAGTCAAATTAAGAAAAATCCTAGAATGAGTAGGCGTGTCCAAACTGTACTGTATTTTGTATTGTAAATCAGAGAAATATCTATCCTCTGTGAAGCTGTTTGGGGACTTTTCCTTTGTAGTTCACTCTCCTGACCAGGAGGCAGCAGTGATGAGGGTACTCCCTATTCTCTCTATGGAAGAAAGAGAGAGAGTTGAGAAGATTTCAAGAATGGCACTCAAAACATAACAATTCCCTATGATATGTAGGAAAAACATGTATATTATTTTCTCTCTCTCTCTCTCTCTCTCTCCTCTCTCTCTCTCTCTCTCTCTCTCTCTCTCTCTCTCTCTCTCTCCTCTCTCTCTCTCTCCTATTCTATCTGTCTGTGGATGTGGGTGAGTGAGTGTATTTTAGTAAGCCAGTGTTACTTATTTAGGTAAAGATGAATACCTCTACATTATAACTGACAGGACATGGTTTCAATGCACTTTCCTTTTACATTCACAGCCTATACTGACTGACAGGCTCCAGTGTACAGAACAGATGCTCAGACAGAATGACATGCATTTTAATTGTACATACACCATATATGTATGTGGCTTTACGTGCGTTCTAATTGTACATTCTCCACATGTGGGCATCACATGCATTTTAATGTTGTATAAATGGTTTCCTCAGAAGAGTGGTATTTTAATGCTGCATGTGGAGTTTTTCCAATGAGGAAGGTCTTCTCTAGCTCTTTCTGAAAGCTGCTCTGTGTCTATATCCACAGAAAGGTCTTACAGCATACACAGAGCATCACAGCTATAGGGTACTGGCTTAGTGTCCTGTCCTCTACCATATCATTTTGAATGGGGGAGTCCTCACTCTCTCTCTCTCAAAACAATCCAGTTGAAGGGCTTTATTGGCATGGGAAACATATGTTAACATTGGCCAAAGCAAGTGAAGTAGATAATAATCAAAAGTTAAATAACAATAAAAATTAACAGTAAACATTACACACAAGTTCGAAAAGAATAAAGACATTTCAAATGTCATATTATGTCTATATACAGTGTTGTAGCGATGTGCAAATAGTTATAGTACAAAAGGGAAAATAAATAAACATAAAAATGGGTTGTATTTACAATGGTGTTTGTTTGTTCTTCACTGGTTGCCCTCTTCTGTGTCAACAGGTCACAAATCTTGTTGCTGTGATGGCACACTGTGGTATTTCTCCAGTAGATATGGAGTTTATCAAAATTGGGTTTGTTTTCCAATTCTTTGTGGATCTGTGTAATCTGAGGGAAATATGTGTCTCTAATATGGTCATACATTTGGCAGGAGGTTAGGAAGTGCAGCTCAGTTTCCACCTCATTTTGTGGGCAGTGGAGCACATAGCCTGTCTTCTCTTGAGAGCCAGGTCTGCCTACGGCAGCCTCTCTCAATAGCAAGGCTATGCTCACTGAGTCTGTACATAGTCAAAGCTTTCCTTAATTCGGGGTCAGTCACAGTGGTCAGGTATTCTGCCACTGTGTACTCTCTGTTTAGGGCCAAACAGCATTCTAGTTTGCTCAGTTTTTTTGGTAATATTTCCAATGTGTCAAGTAATTATCTTTTTGTTTTCTCATGATTTGGTTGGGTCTAATTGTGTTGCTGTCCTGGGGCTCTGTGGGGTCTGTTTGTGTTTGTGAACAGAGCCCCAGGACCAGCTTGCTTAGGGACTCTTCTCCAGGTTCATCTCTCTGTAGGTGATGGCTTTGTTATGGAAGGTTTGGGAATCACTTTCTTTTAGGTGGTTGTAGAATTTAGCAGATCTTTTCTGGATTTTGATAATTAGTAGGTATTGGCCTAATTTGCTCTGCATACATTATTTGGTGGTTACGTTGTACACAGAGGAATATTTTTTGCAGAATTCTGCATGCAGAGTGTCGATCTGTTGTTTGTTCCATTTTGTGAATTCTGGTTGGTGAGCGGACCCCAGACCTCACAACCATAAAGGGCAATGGGTTCTATAACTGATTATAGTATTTTTAGCCAGATCCTAATTGGTATGTCGAATTTTATGTTTCCTTTTGATGGCATAGAAGCGCCCTTCTTGCCTTGTCTCTCAGCTCGTTGTCACGATCGTCGATGGTGGAAGAGAGGACCAAGGCGCAGCATGATAACAATACATCTCGTTTAATATAACGAAGGCGAAAGAACACTTTACACAAAACAAAAACAACAACCGACGAACGTGAAGCTATATAAACAATGTACATACATGCAACATATACATAGACAATCACCACGAACGACCTAATGAATATGGCTGCCTAAATATGGTTCCCAATCAGAGGAACGATAGACAGCTGTCTCTAATTGAGAACCAATCTAGGCACCATAGACATACATACACCTAGACTAGACACACTGCCCATAAACATACAAAACCCCTAGACAATACAAAACAATTACATCCCCCATGTCACACCCTGACCTAACTAAATAATAAAGAAAACAAAGATAACTAAGGCCAGGGCGTGACAGTACCGCCCCCCAAAGGTGCGGACTCCGGCCGAAAACCTGACACAGAAGGGAGGGTCCGGGTGGGCCTTCTCACGGCGGCGGCTCGGGGGGCTCGGGTGTGGACCCTTACAGCGAGTCCCGGACTGAAGCATCCTAGAGGGCGCCACTGACGGAGGGCAGCTCCGGACTGAGGGGCAGCGCTGGACTGAGGGCAGCTCCGGACTGAGGTGGCAGCTCCGGACTGAGGGGCAGCTCCGGACTGGAGGGCGGCTCCGGACTGAGGGGCGGCTCCGGACTGAGGGGCGGCTCCTGACTGGCTGGCGGCTCTGGCAGCTCCTGACTGGCGCGCGGCCTCTGGCAGCTCCTGACTGGCGGCGGCTTGGCAGCTCCTGACTGGCGCGGCTCTGGCAGCTCCTGACTGGCGGGCGGCTCTGGCAGTCCTGACTGGCGGGCGGCTCTGGCGGCTCCTGACTGACGGACGGCTCTAGCGTCTCCTGACTGACGACGGCTCTAGCGGCTCAGGAAAGACGGGCGGCTTTGACGGCTCAGGACAGATGGGCGCTCTGACGGCTCCAGACAGACGGGCGGCTCAGACGGCGCTGGGCAGACGGGCAGCGCAGGTGGCCCTGGGCAGACGGACAGCTCAGACGGCGCTGGGCAGACGGGCAGCGCAGGCGGCGCTGGGCAGACGGGCAGCGCAGGCGGCGCTGGGCAGACGGCAGACTCTGGCCTGCTGAGGCGCACAGTATGGTGGAAGAGAGGACAAAGGCGCAGCGTGATAACAATACATCTTCTCGTTTAATATAACGAAGGCGAAGAACACTTTACAAACTAAACAAACAAACAAACCGACGAACGTGAAGCTATATAAACAATGTGCATACATGCAACATATACATAGACAATCACCACGAACTACCTAATGAATATGGCTGCCTAAATATGGTTCCCAATAAGAGACAACGATAGACAGCTGTCTTAATTGAACCAATCTAGCAACCATATCATACACTTGACTAGACACTGCCCCATAAACATACAAAACCCCTAGACAATACAAAACAATTACATATATATCAATGATGTTGCTCTTGCTGCGGCGATTCCCTGATCCACCTCTACGCAGACGACACCATTCTGTATACTTCTGGCCCTTCCTTGGACCACTGTGCTATCTAACCTCCAAACGAGCTTCAATGCCATACAACATCCTTTCCGTGGCCTCCAACTGCTCTTAAACTCTAGTAAAACCAAATGCATGCTTTTCAACTGTTGCTGCCTGCACCCGCACGCCCGACTAGCATCACCACCTGGACGGTTCGACCTAGAATATGTGGACATCTATAAGTACCTAGGTGTCTGGCTAGACTGCAAACTCTCTTCCAGGCTCATATCAAACATCTCCAATCCAAAATCAAAATCTAGAGTCGGCTTTCTATTTCGCAACAAAGCCTCCTTCACTCACGCCGCCAAAGTTACCCTAGATAAAACTGACTATCCTACCGATCCTCGACTTCGGCGATGTCATCTACAAAATAGCTTCCAATACTCTACTACTCAGCAAACTGGATGCAGTTTATCACAGTGCATCCGTTTTGTTACTAAAGCACCTTATACGACCCACCACTGCGACCTGTATGCCCTAGTCGGCTGGCCCTCGCTACATGTTCGTCGTCAGAACCACTGGCTCAGGTCATCTCAAGGCTATGCTAGGTAAAGTGCCGCCTTATCTCAGTTCACTGGTACGATGGCAACACCCACCCGTAGCACGCGCTCCAGCAGGTGTATCTCACGATCATCCTAAAGCCAAAACCTAATTTGGACGCCTTTCCTTCCAGTTCTCTGCTGCCTGCGACTGGACGAATTGCAAAAATCTCTGAAGTTGGAGACTTTTATCTCCTCAACAACTTTAAACATCTGCTATCCGAGCAGCTAACCGATCGCTGCAGCTGTACATAGTCCATCGGTATATAGCCCACCCAATTTACCTACCTCACCCCCATACTGCTTTTTTTATTTACTTTCTCTCTTTGCACACCAGTATCTCTACTTGCACATGATCATCTGATGATTTATCACTCCAGTGTTAATCTGCTAAATTGTAATTATTCGATTTTTTGCCTACCTCCTCAATGCTTTTGCACACATTGTATATAGATTCTCTTTTTTTTAACTTGTTTATTGTTTACTCCATTGTGTAACTCTGTGTTGTTGTCTGTTCACACTGCTATGCTTTATTCGGCAGGTCGCAGTTGCAAATGAGAACTTGTTCTCAACTAGCCTACTTGGTTAAATAAAAGGTGAAAAATAAAATAAAAAAAAAAAAACCATCCCCATGTCACACCTGACCTAACTAAAATAATAAAGAAAACAAAGATAACTAAGGCCAGGGTGTGACACTCGTTCACAGCTTTGTGAAGTTACAGTGGTGCTGATGTTAAGGCCAAGGTATGTGTGTTTTTTTGTGTGCTCTAGGGCAACGGTGTCTAGATGGAATTTGTATTCATGGTCCTGGCAACTGTCCTTTTTTGGAACACCATTACTGTCCTCCTTGGTTGGTGACAGAAGCATCAAATCATCAGCAAACAGTAGACATTTGACTTCAGATTCTAGTAGGGTGAGCGCCGGTGCTGCAGACTGTTCTAGTGCCTCGCCAATCTCGTTGATATAATATATGAATGAGAGGGTGGGGCTTAAGCTGGCATCCCTGTCTCACCCCACAGCCCGTGGAAAGAAATATGTGTGTTTTTTAACAATTTTAACCTGCACACTTGTTGTTTGTGTACATGGATTTTTATAAATGTATGTTTTTCCCCCTACATCACTTGCCAAATTGAGGCAAAAGCTTTTTTGAAATCAAACTAAGCATGAGAAGATTTTGTCTTTGTTTTGGTTTGTTTGTTTGTCATTAGGGTGTTTGCAGGGTGACATCATATGGTTTCCTTTCCTCAGTTATGGTAATTCTCTTCGCTGCGGGGCTCTTCTTTAGTGTCATGCCGTCATGGAACCAGGTGTTTCTTGTATCCGTGTTGGCCTCTCTAAAGCGCGCCGTGGCTCTCTTGCTCCTGCCCGTTTGCCAGCGCGCTGCGCCGCCGTCTGCCCACGCGGTCTGAGCTTCCTGCTCCCGTTCACTGCCCAGGGCGCACCTGCGCTGCCCGTCTGCCAGCGCCGTACTGAGCCGCCCGTCTCCTGTCTGGAGCTCGTCAGAGCCGCCCATTCCTGTCCTGAGCCGTCCAAAGCGCCTCTCTTTCCTGAGCCGCTATGCACGCGGTCCGTCTCTTCCCAGGCGACGCTAATGGCCGTCCGTCGTTCAGGGAGCCGCCAGAGCCGCGACCGCTCCAAGTTCAGCGAGCTTTCGCAGAGCCGCCCGCCGTCAGCGCAGCTCGCATCGATCGTCCCTCCTGCTGCCAACGTTCTAGGAGGCTGCAAGCGCCGTCCCAGTAGGAGTGCACGTGATACGCTTCTCTGCCGCGTCCATCTCCTCAGCGAGCTTGCCCAGAAGCGCCAGCCCAGTCAGTCGAGCCGCCCTCTCAGCTCTCTCCGGAGGCCGCCCGCTCAGTCATCGGCAGCCTCCGTCCCCTCTCTCCTATCGAGCTGCCCTAGCTCCGGAGCCTGCCCTCCCTCAGTCGGAGCGCCTCCAGTCCGAAGGCGCTGCCCTTCAGTCCGGATGCCCCTTCTCCCGTCCAGTGGCAGCCCTCTTAGGATGGCGTCCCTCAGTCCGGCACTCTCTCGCTGTACAGGGTCCAACCGACGCCGCCCCCGAGCGCCGCCGTGAGAAGGCCACTCCCGGACTCCCTTCTGTGTCAGGTTGCGGCCGCGGGAGTCCGCACTTTGGGCGGGGGGTACTGTCACCGCCTGCTATTCGTTTCTTTGTTTCTTCTTATTACTTTTAAGTTTAGGTCTACGGGTGTGAATGGGGATCTGTAATTGTTTTTGTACTGGTCTAGGGGGTTTGTAGTTCTATGCGGCTCGCCAGTGTCTAGTCTAGGTTTGTATGTATGTCTATGGTTGCCTCTAGATTGGTTCTTTCGAATTCGAGACAGCTCTCAATCGTGGCCTCTCTTGGGGCATCCATAATTTAGGCCCGCCACTCTCATTAGTCTCGTCTGCGTGGGTGATGTTGTTATGTATTCTTTCTTAGTATTCATTTGTTATAATAGCTTAACGCGTTGCGGTTTGTTGTTTGTCTATCTCGTTTGTACAGTGTTTCTTGTTCGTTTTATTCTCGGCCTTGTCTTGTATCATCCGCGCTGTCTTTTCACCATAACGATCGTGAAAGATCGCGGGCCACGCGCAGGGTTTCATGCCATCACAAAGCGAACATAAATTCGAATACCCAATTAGGATCTGGAAAAAAATATATATAAGGTTATACGAACATTCCTTTATGGTTGTGAGATTTGGGGTCCGTCCTCATTAACCACGACTTCACCAAAAATGGAAACAAACAACAAGATCGACACTCGCATTCGCAGAATTCTGGCAAATAATATCCTCTGTGTACAACGTAAATATAATATGTTTCTGCAGAGCAGGAATTGGCATACCCTCTACTAATGTCTATTCCATCAAAATCCAGAAAAGATCTGCGTTCATTCTACAACACCTAAAGAAAGTCGTTCCCAAACCTTATAACAAGCCATCACCCCGTACAGAGCGATGTACTGGAGAGCAAGGTCCCTAAGAGCTTGTCGTGGGGGTATGCTTCTCACCAAACATCCAATCATCAGACCTCCAAGAGTCTCCTCCGGCAGCAACTAATTAGAACCAACATCTCAATCATTACGAGAACAAAAAAGATAATCTACCTGCACATTGGAAATAATTCACTCCAACAAAAGCTGAGCAAACTGATGCCTGTTTTGCCTAAACAGAGAAGTAACAGTCGGCAGCAAATCTGACCACTGTGACTTGACCCGCGAATAACGGAATCAGCTTTGACTATGTACAGCGACTCTGATAGCTTCTCTCGCCTATTATCTCGAGAGAGGCTGGCGTAGGCAGACTCGCTCTCACGATCAAGAAAGCATGTCCTGCACAAATATGAGAGTGGAATGAGCGCCCACTTCTAACCTCCGCCAAAATGCTCATGACCAATTTCAAGGAACATATTTTCGCTCAGATTAACTAATCACCCGATCCAGGAATTGAAACACCCCAATTATCTGATAAACTCATAATTACTGGGAGCAAATACCCTCCAGTAGTGTGCCATCACCACAGATGTGACCTGTTGACTCACAGAAGAGGGCTCAACCAGTTCGAAGGAAACACATCAGAACATTTCTCCTCTCAATATCACTGCACCTTTCTCTCTCCTCTTCTTATTGTTCTTCATCTTCTTCTCTTTATTTTCCCTCTCTTTTCTTTCACATAATTCATCTTTTGCCCTCCAATCGTTACCACAAATCTCGTTTGAATATCTCTTCGTCACATTCTGAAACTGTCTTTATTTCTTTCGAAACTTCTGTCTTCTGTACTCGTTAGTCTGTTAATTTTATTCGTTTTCATTTTAACTTTGTATACTTCTATACTTCTATATTTCCAACTGCTTTTGGCCAATGTTACCTCTGTTTACCATTCGCAAAAAGCCTTCACTGGATTGTTTTGAGTCGAAAGAGAGCAGTGAGACTCCTCCCATCAAATGATACCTGGTAGAGTGACAGGACACCTTCAAAGTTCTCCCTCAAGTTTCATCGCCTCATCTTCGCTCTACCCTTCTCTCTCCTTCATAGCTTTATTGTTATCATCTCCTCCCTCTTCACCCCCCTGACACCTGGTTCGCCTCTCTCGCTCAGTTTCACGATTAATCTCTCCCATACTATCCGCCTCCCTGTCACTACGCTGTTCGATCTTCCTCTGTAATCTGATAAGACCTTTTCTGTGGGAATATCAGACATACAGAGCGAAGCTTTTCAGTAAAGAGCTAGCATGAAGACCTTTCACTTGGGAACTCCGCACTATCCAGTCAATAAATACCATCTCCTTCTCGAGACAATTTAACATCACTTAAATGCCCATGTATCCCCACTGTTCGGAGAATGTACATATTACGACATCGTCCTAGAGCCACAACCCATATATGTCGTGATATGTAAACTTAAATCATGTCATTTCTTCGCCCTTCTTGAGCCATTCACTCCACCTGTTCTGTAGTCCAACTTCGGGAGCCAACTTCCAGTTCAGATACGGCTGTGAATGTAAACAGGAAAGTGTCACTGGAAAACCATGTCCTGTAGTATAAATGCTAGAGGTTCATCCATCTTTACCTTAAATAAGTAAACACTGGCTTACTAAACATACCACTCACTTCCGAATTCCAAGCCCTTCCGCCACCTCCACAACAGATAGTATAGCGAGAAAGATTGCAGAGAGAGAGAGAAGAGAGGAGATGCAGAAGAGAGAGAATGAGACGAGAGAAGACGATCGGGCAGGAGAGAGAGAGAGAGAGGATGAGAGAGAAATTCAGATATATCATCTTTTTACTCTCCTTCACATATCCAGTAGGTGAATTGTTATGTTTGTGTGGAGTCCGCCATTTTTGAAATGTTTTTCAAGACTCTCCCTTACTCATATCTTCATAGAGAGAATAGGAGTACCCACCATCCAATCGCTCGCCCCTGGCTCAGCGAGTCAGGTGAATCTCCTACAAAGCATCGAAAAAGTCCACACTCACACCAGTTTCCAGAGGCATAGATATTTCTCAATTCTTCTCTGATTTACCCAATTACACGGTCAGGTTTGGCGACACGTGTCACTGCCGCCTCCGCACTTCCATTCTCAGGCTATTTTTTCCTACATTTGTACTCACATCAAATAATGTCTACTTTAAGTGAGACATCAACACTATAATAAACCACATAATGGAATAGTACTCAAACAAACGAAAATGTTACAACAATCAAATAATTTTTAGATTTGAACTTCTCTTCTCAACTACCGTAGCATACCCTCTTTCCTGGTTCTGGTCACGTGTCACCCAGTAGATATGGGAGTTTATCAAAATTGGGTTTGTTTTCCAATTCTTTGTGGATCTGTGTAATCTGAGGGAAATATGTGTCTCTAATATGGTCATACATTTGGCAGGAGGTTAGGAAGTGCAGCTCAGTTTCCACCTCATTTTGTGGGCAGTGAGCACATAGCCTGTCTTCTCTTGAGAGCCAGGTCTGCCTACGGCAGCCTCTCTCAATAGCAAGGCTATGCTCACTGAGTCTGTACATAGTCAAAGCTTTCCTTAATTCGGGGTCAGTCACAGTGGTCAGGTATTCTGCCACTGTGTACTCTCTGTTTAGGGCCAAACAGCATTCTAGTTTGCTCAGTTTTTTTGGTAATTATTTCCAATGTGTCAAGTAATTATCTTTTTGTTTTCTCATGATTTGGTTGGGTCTAATTGTGTTGCTGTCCTGGGGCTCTGTGGGGTCTGTTTGTGTTTGTGAACAGAGCCCCAGGACCAGCTTGCTTAGGGGACTCTTCTCCAGGTTCATCTCTCTGTAGGTGATGGCTTTGTTATGGAAGGTTTGGGAATCACTTTCTTTTAGGTGGTTGTAGAATTTAGCAGATCTTTTCTGGATTTTGATAATTAGTAGGTATTGGCCTAATTCTGCTCTGCATACATTATTTGGTGGTTTACGTTGTACACAGAGGATATTTTTTGCAGAATTCTGCATGCAGAGTGTCGATCTGTTGTTTGTTCCATTTTGTGAATTCTTGGTTGGTGAGCGGACCCCAGACCTCACAACCATAAAGGGCAATGGGTTCTATAACTGATTATAGTATTTTTAGCCAGATCCTAATTGGTATGTCGAATTTTATGTTCCTTTTGATGGCATAGAAGGCCCTTCTTGCCTTGTCTCTCAGCTCGTTGTCACGATCGTCGTATGGTGGAAGAGAGGACCAAGGCGCAGCATGATAACAATACATCTTCTCGTTTAATATAACGAAGGCGAAGAACACTTTACAAACGAAACAAAACAACAAACCGACGAACGTGAAGCTATATAAACAATGTACATACATGCAACATATACATAGACAATCACCCACGAACGACCTAATGAATATGGCTGCCTAAATATGGTTCCCAATCAGAGYCAACGATAGACAGCTGTCTCTAATTGAGAACCAATCTAGGCAACCATAGACATACATACACCTAGACTAGACACTGCCCCATAAACATACAAAACCCCTAGACAATACAAAACAATTACATCCCCCATGTCACACCCTGACCTAACTAAAATAATAATCTGTCCTGCGCTCCCTCTCTCTACAGGGGAGGCGGCCCATTGCTGCATGTGTGGGTGTGGTTGTGAGGGGGAGCCAGTGGAAGGGGCATGGCCATGCCTGGGATTTACCGTAGTGAGTGTTGGTGTGGGAGTGTGTGGGTGTTGTAGGCCCCAGACGGTGGGCAGCTGGTAGCTAGCTCCAGAAGGAGGACCCAGACCCAAGGGCCCATGGTGACCCCATGCCCCCACCTTGGTTTGCCCTGCAGTTTTTTTTGGTGGGCTGCGGGGGCGGCGTCTGGTTGATCTGGATGGAGATGCTCGGCATTGGAGGCCCTGGGAGTCACCGCAGGCCCCTCTTAGGAGGAGGCCAGAGTCTTCAGGGTGGAGGAACTGGCCGCTGTAGTCGCTGCACTCAGACAGACGGGGGCGGTAGAGGGCTGCGGTTGGGCGGCGGTACATCTCCCCTCAGAATAACGCTTTCATAAAACAGATTAGACTGACATCACCCCCCAGCCCCCTGAACAGGAGGAGAGAAGAGAGAGGGGAGTTTATGCAGGGAGCAAACGTTTGAAAGAAAAGAACAATAGAGGGGTACGATCTAGTGGGAGGAGGTGGAAAAGAAAGTGAGTCGAGGGGATTAGTGGAGCAATGGAGTAAGAGGAAGAAGAGAGAGAGAGGAGAGAGAGCGACGAAGAGCCGAGAGCGAGAGAGAGAGAGAGAGAGAGAGAGAGAGAGACGAGACCGAGAGAGAAGAAGCGAGAGCGTGAGAGGCGCGAGAGAGAGAGAGAGAAGGAGAGAGACCGAGAGCCGATGTGATTGACCAAAGCAGCGAGGGCAGGTAGCTCTCAGGAGAGGAGCAGGAGGAGTGGAGCACACTGAAGGCTGTTCCATTTGCACCACATTTAGTCGTGTCCAGTAATGGCTGCGATTGAGAGAGGCAGGGTGTGGGATGGGGGGAATGAGGGAGAGATTGTCGGGTGAAACAAGCAGAGAACCCATGCACCACAAACCACTGGCACCCATAACAACACACACCACACAAACATCACACACACACCACACCACATATACACCCACACACACACAAGAGGAGAGAGCAACATAGAACTAATGGCACACGCTTACAGTATGTGCAACATCACCCACTGACACCCAGTCTATCCCCAGAATACTAATCTCCACTAGCTCAGTTCTGTGGTTATTCAGCAGCTTTCTCCTGTCTTCCTCGTGCAGAAAAGTGAGGCAACAACAGGTCAGTCTTCATATATGTTGTCTATGGTTAGGAATGTCATGAGATGTTTGACACACTTGAACGTAGGAGTGTTGGTGTACATGAGTCCAAAGCTCATTGAAACACAAAGACTGTACTTGAGTAGGCGTGATGATACTGTACTCGTACTTTAAACAGAGTTTGCACTCATCTCGGAATGGGACATTAAGGGAGTGGACACACTCTCCCCTGAGGCTTACTCGACAACAGAGAGAGAGATGGGGGGTAAAAAGAGCTATTCGTCTTCAGATAGACTCTCCACTGCTGACAGTGATGGGGCTAAAGAAAGAGTTGCTCCTCTGAACTCTCCACTCTGACAGAATGGGAGGTAAAGAAGAGCTAGCTGCGCTTCTCTGAACTCTCTCTACTGCTAGACAGAGACGGCGTAAAGAGCCGTTTCTCCTCTTGAACTCGCCACTCTGACAGTGACGGGGCGTACAACAAGAAAGATTGCGCTCTCTGAACTCTCCACCTGACAGGACGGGGTAAAGAAGCATGTTTCTCGCTCTGAACTCTCCACTCTGAACAGGAAGGGGTAAAGAAGCGTTTTTCACCTCTGGAATTCTCCACTCTGCCAGGACGGGGGTAAAGAAGAGTTTCTCATCTGAACTCTCCACTGTCTGACAGGGACGGGGGTAAAGAAACGTTTTCTCCAACGTGAACTCTCCACTCTGACAAGACTGGTTAAGAAGAGTTGCTCCTCATGAACCCATACTCCACTCTGACAAGCATGGAGTACAAGAAGAGTTGCTCCTCCTGAACTCTCACTACTGCAGCAGGACGGGGTAAAGAAGAGTGTTTCTCCTCTGAACTTCTCCAATCTGACAGGATGGGGGTAAAGAGAGTTTCTCCTCTGAAACGTCTCCACTCTGACAAGGACGGGTGGTTAAAGAAGAGTTTCTCCTCTGAACGTCTCCACTCTGAGCAGGATGGGAGTAAAGAAGAGTTCTCCTTTGAACTCTCCATCTGCCAGAGACGGGGTTAAAGAGAAGTTTCTCCTCCTTTCTCTCCACTCTGACAGGACGGGGGTCAAAGAAGAGTTTCTCCTTGAACTCTCCCACTCTGACAGGACGGGGCTAAAAAGAGTTGCTCCTCTGAACTCTCCACTCTACAGGATTGAGGTAAGAAGGGGTTCTCCTCTGAACTCTCCAACTCTGACAGGACCAGGGGGTAAAGAAAAGTTTCTCATCTGAACTCTCCACTCTGACCAGGACGGGAAGTAACCAGAAAGTTGCTCCTCTGAACTTCTCCACTCTGACCAGAACGGGGTAAGAAGGTTTCTCCTCTGAACTGCTGCCACTCTGACAGGACAGGGGAAAGAAGCGTTTCTCCCTGAACTTCGTCCACTCTGACAGGACGGGTAAAAAGGGTTTGCTCCTTCTGCATCTTCCACTCTGACAGGATGGCGGCGGTAAAAAGAGTTGTTTCATCCTGAACTCTCCATCTGACAGGACGTGGGGTAAAGAAGCGTTTTTCCCTCCTGGAACTCTTCCACTCTGACAGGATGGGGTGTAAGAGAAGAGTTGCTCCTCCTGAACTCTCACCTCGACAGGAAGGGCGAGTAAATGAAGAGTTGCTCCTCTGACTCTCCACTCTGACAGGGGGACGGGGTTGAAAGAAGTAGTTTCTCCTCCTGGAACTCTCCACTCTGACAGGAATGGGGGTAAAGCAAGCGTTTCTCTCTAGCAACTTCACTCTGACAGCGACGGGGTTTAAAAGAAATGAGTGTCTCTCTCTGAGACTCTCCACCTGACAGGCACGCGGCGGTAAAAGAAGGCGTTGCTCCTCTGAATCTCCACTCTGTCCATCAGCCCGTATTCCACACAGGGGCAGAAAGATGGGCTTGAACAGCCACAGGAATACTCCGAGGGTACACGGTTCTTCCTCAACACCTGCATACAGAACATCTCAAAGCCAGGACAGATAATACTGTGGAGAAGTACATTTAGAAATGACTGATTTAGATGTGGTAGAGAATTAGTAGTAGTTTTGCAGAGGCATCATGATTTTATCGTGCCTAATTAGCCTTGAAGTAAAATGCAACTTTTGCAAGTTCATGGTGATTTTAAATGCATGGCTCCCTAGACTATATTAGTAGCTGTAACTTTGCCCAGGCATATTGCTCGTGTAATGAGTGTTGTGTGATGAGTTGCTAGTAGGAGGGTTTGCCTCAGCCTCGCACGCACACTGTGACCTTTAAGATGGATAGGGTCAGCTTGGGCACGCCCAGCCGAGCACAGCAGTGGCAATAGACGTCTCCTCAACTCCCACCACCTGCCCCCTACCTACCACAACCAACGCACTGCACGCACGCAGACACAAGACACAGGACAAGAACACAGACACAGTGAACACACGGCACGCACGCACGCACGCGCTATCACTATCCCTGTTGCATGTTGCCCGATTGCCATGCTGCACACTGCGCGTGGGAAGTTTTCACACGGTGCCTGGTACGTCAACCGCGCGTGATCCTTGAGTAGGAAGGAGGAGTGTAGCGAAGGCGAAATGACCAGGCCGTAGCGGTAGTGTCAAGAAACGTGTTCAGCGCTCCCTCGTCTGTTCATCACCTCATCATTAATACTGGAAGATGCTTACTAGGCACCAGTCGCCCACCACCAGACTCAGGCCTGCGAGAGGGAGGACGAGGAGAGGGCAGGGGGAGGAGAAAGAGAGAGAGAGAGGAGAGATGAGAGAGAGAGAGAGAGAGAGAGAGAAGACGAGAGAGGAGAGAAGAGAGGAGAGAGCAGAGAGAGAGAAGAGGGAGAGAGAGAGACCGAGCGAGAGGAGAAGAGATGAGAGAGACGATAGGAGAAGAGAAGCAGGAGAGGAATGAACGGAGAGTAGGGACTAGTATAGAGAGCGATGAAGTGATAACATAACATTTGTAACAATGTTACACTAAATAGAGAGAGAGATGAGAGATTACCATACGACAGACCATTATATCTCACCTGCACACCTCTAATGACAAACAACAAACCAAAACAAAGACAAAGTCGTTCTCAATGCTTAGTTTGATTTCAAAAAAGCTTTTGCTCACATTTGCAAGTGAGCACGTGAGGGAAACCTATACATTTTTAAATTCCATGTTACACAACAACAAGCTGCAAGGTTTTCAAACATTTGGGCAAAAAACACACATATTTCTTTCCACGGGCTGTTGGGGTGAGACCAGGGATGCACGCTTAAGCCCCACCCCTCTTCATTCCATATATATATATATCAACGGAGCATTGGCGAGGCACTAGAACAGTCATGCAGCACCCCGGCCTCAACCCTACTAGAATCTGAAGGCAAATTGTCTACTGTTTGCGGTGATGATTTGATGCTTCTGTCACCAACCAAGGAGGGACAGTAATGGTGTTCCAAAAAAGGACCAGTTGCCAGGACCATGAATACAAATTCCATCTAGACACCGTTGCCCTAGAGAGCATCACAAAAAACGCACACATACCTTGGCCTTAACATCAGCACCACTGGTAACTTCCACAAGCTGTGAACGAGTGTCACACCCTGGCCTTAGTTATCTTTGTTTTCTTTATTATTTTAGTTAGGTTTCAGGGGTGACATTGGGGGATGTATTGTTTTTTATTTATTTTATTTTATTTTCACCTTTAATTTAACCCAGGTAGGCTAGTTGAGAACAAGTTCTCATTTTGCAACCTGCGACCTGCCGCAGATAAAGCATAGCAGTGTGAACAGACAACAACACAGGAGTTAACACATGGAGTTAAAACAATAAACAAGTTAAAAAAGAGAAATAGATCTATATACAATGGTGCAAAGGCATGAGGAGGTAGCAATAAATCGAATAATTAACAATTTAGCAGATTTAACACGGAGTGATAAATCATCAGATGATCATGTGCAAGTAGAGATACTGGTTGTGCAAAGACACAGAAAGTAAATAATAAAAGCAGTATGGGGAGTAGGTAGGTAAATTGGGTGGGCTATATACCGATGGACTATGTACAGCTGCAAGCGATCGGTTAGCTGCTCAGATTAGCAGATGTTTAAAAGTTGTTTGAGGAGATAAAAAAGTCTCCAACTTTCAGAGATTTTTTGCAATTCGTTCCAGTCGCAGGCAGCAGAGAACTGGAAGGAAAGGCGTCCAAAGAGGTTTTGGCCTTTAGGGATTGATCAGTGAGATACATCACTTGCTGGAGCGCGTGCTACGGTGGACTGTGTTGCATCTTACAGTGAACTGAGATAAGCGGCAGCGCTTTACCTAGCATAGCCTGTAGATGACCTGGAGCCAGTGGTTCTGTACGACAACATGTAAGCGAGGGCCAGCCGATCTAGGGCATACAGGTCCGCAGTGGTGGGTCGTATAAGCGTGGTTTGAGTAACCGAAAACGGATGGCACTGTGATAAACTGCATCCAGTTTGCTGAGGTAGAGTATTGGAAGCTACTTTTGTAGATGACATCGCCGAAGTCGAGGATCGGTAGGATAGTCAGTTTTACTAGGGTAACTTGGCCGGCGTGAGTGAAGGAGGCTTTGTTGCGAAATAGAAAGCCGACCTCTAGATTTTGATTTTGGATTGGAGATGTTTTGATATGAGCCTGGAAGGAGAGTTTGCAGTCTAGCCAGACACACTAGGTACTTATAGATGTCCAACATATTCTAGGTCGGAATGACCGTTCCCAGGGTGTGTTGATGCTAGTCGGGCGTGCGGTGTGCAGGCAGACGAACAGTTGAAAAGCATGCATTTGGTTTTACTAGAGTTTAAGAGCAGTTGGAGGCCCACGGAAGGAGTGTTGTAATGGCATTGGAAGCTCGTTTGGAGGTTAGATAGCACAGTGTCCAAGGAGAGGGCCAGAAGTATACAGAATGGTGTCGTCTGCGTAGAGGTGGATCAGGGAAATCGCCCGCAGCAGAGCAACATCATTGATATATTATGTAATTGTTTGTTGTCTAGGGGTTTGTATGTTTATGGGGCATGTGTCTAGTCAAGGTGTATGTATAGGTTGCCCTAGATTGGTTCTCAATTAGAGACAGCTGTCTATCGTTGTCTCTTATTGGGACCAATTTAGGCAGCCATATTCATTAGGTAGTTCGTGGTGATTGTCTATGTATATGTTTGCAGTGTATGCACATTGTTTATATAGCTTCTACGTTCGTCGTTTGTTGTTTTTGTTTAGTTTGTAAAGTGTTCTTCGCCTTCAGTTAGTATTAAACGAGAAGATGTATTGTTATCACGCTGCGCCGTTGGTCCTCTCTTCCACCATACTGTGCGCCTCAGCAGGCCAGAGTCTGCCGTCTGCCCAGCGCCGCCTGCCTGCCCGTCTGCCCAGCGCCGCCTGGCTGCCCGTCTGCCAGCGCCGTCTGAGCGTCCGTCTGCCCAGGGCCACCTGCGCTGCCCTTGCCACGCCGTCTGAGCCGCCCGTCTGTCTGGAGCCGTTCAGAGCGCCCATCTGTCCTGAGCCGTCAAAGCCGCCCGTCTTTCCTGAGCCGCTAGAGCCTCTGTCAGTCAGGAGACGCTAGAGCCGTCCGTCAGTCAGGAGCCGCACAGAGCCCGCCCGCCAGTCAGGAGCTGCAAGCCCCGCCAGTCCAGAGCTGCCAGAGCCGCCGCCAGTCAGGAGCTGCCAGAGTGCCCGCAGTCAGGAAGCTGCCAGAGCCGCCGCCAGTCAGGAGCTGCCAGAGCCGAGCCAGTCAGGAGCCGCCCTCAGTCCGGAGCCGCCCCTCAGTCCGGAGCCGCCCCTCAGTCCGGAGCTGCCCCTCAGTCCGGAGCTGCCCTCCAGTCCGGAGCTGCCCCTCAGTCCAGCGCTGCCCTCAGTCCGGAGGTGCCCTCCGTCCAGTGGCGCCTCTTAGGATGGTCTTCAGTCGGGAACTCGCTGTAAGGGTCACACCCGAGCCGCCCCGAGCCGCCGCCGTGA
Source organism: Salvelinus sp. IW2-2015 (assembly GCF_002910315.2). Taxonomy (NCBI): domain Eukaryota; kingdom Metazoa; phylum Chordata; class Actinopteri; order Salmoniformes; family Salmonidae; genus Salvelinus; species Salvelinus sp. IW2-2015. The sequence goes on from NW_019945202.1 coordinate 57,971, forward strand.
GAAGGCCCACCCGGACCTCCCCTTCTGTGTCAGGTTTTGCGGCCGGAGTCCGCACCTTTGGGGGGGACTGTCACCCTTGGCCTTAGTTATCTTGTTTTCT
>NW_019945203.1:0-18029 GCF_002910315.2 Salvelinus sp. IW2-2015
ATAGTTACTGTACTTCTCAATGGGAAGCATCCACAATACTGCATAGTACTGTACTTCCAATGGGAAGCATCCACAATACTGCATAGTACTGTACTTCTTAATGGGAAGCATCCACAATACTGCATAGTACTGTACTTCTCAATGGGAAGCATCCATAATACTGCATAGTACTGTACTTCTCAATGGAAGCATCCACAATACTGCATAGTACTGTACTTCTAATGGAAGCCATCACAATACTGCATAGTACTGTACTTCTCAATGGAAGCATCACATACTATAATACTGCATCGTAGTACTGTACTTCTCAATGGAAGCATTCACAATACTGCATAGTACTGTACTTCTCAATGGGAAGCATCCACAATACTGCATAGTACTGTACTTCTCAATGGGAAGCATCCACAATACTGCGTAGTACTGTACTTCTCAATGGGAAGCATCCACAATACTGCGTAGTACTGTACTCTCAATGGAAGCATCCACAATACTGCTAGTAACTGTACTTCTCAATGGGAAGCATCCACAATACTGCATAGTACTGTACTTCTCAATGGAAGCATCCACAATACTGCATATACTGACTTCTCAATGGAAGCATCCACAATACTGCATAGTACTGTACTTCTCAATGGGAGCATCCACAATACTGCATATATGTACTTCTCAATGGGAAGCATCCACAATACTGCATAGTACTGGACTTCTCAATGGGAAGCATCCACAATACTGCATAGTACTGACTTCTCAATGGGAAGCATCCACAATTACTTGTCTAAAGCATATACTGGACTTCTCAATGGGACATCCACAATACTGCATAGTACTGGACTTCTCAATGGGAAGCATCCACAATACTGCATAGTACTGACTTCTCAATGGGAAGCATCCACACATACTGCGTAGTACTGTACTTCTCAAGGAAGCATCCACAATACTGCGTAGTACTGTACTTCTCAATGGGAAGCATCCACAATACTGCATAGTACTGACTTCTCAATGGAAGCATCCATAATACTGCGTAGTACTGGACTTCTCAATGGGAAGCATCCATAATTACTGCGTAGTACTGTTACTTCTCAATGGGAAGCATCCACAATACTGCGTAGTACTGTACTTCTCAATGGGAAGCATCCACAATACTGCATAGTACTGACTTCTCAATGGGAAGCATCCATAATACTGCGTAGTACTGTACTTCTCAATGGGAAGCATCCACAATACTGCATAGTACTGTACTTCTCAATGGGAAGCATCCATAATACTGCGTAGTACTGTACTTCTCAATGGGAAGCATCCACAATACTGCATAGTACTGGACTTCTCAATGGGAAGCATCCATAATACTGCGTAGTACTGTACTTCTCAATGGGAAGCATCCACAATACTGCATAGTACTGTACTTCTCAATGGAAGCATCCATATACTGCGTAGTACTGTACTTCTCAATGGGAAGCATCACAATACTGCATTAGTACTGTACTTCTCAATGGGAAGCATCATAATACTGCGTATACTGTACTTCTCAATGGAAGCATCACAATACTGCATAGTACTGTACTTCTCAATGGGAAGCATCCATAATACTGCATATACTGTTTACTCTCAATGGGGAAGCATCCATAATACTGCATAGTACTATACTTCTCAATGGGAAGCATCCACAATACTGCGTAGTACTGTACTTCTCAATGGGAAGCATCCATAATACTGCGTATACTGTACTTCTCAATGGAAGCATCCATAATACTGCACTTCTCAATGGAAGCATCCATAATACTGCGTAGTACTGTACTTCTCAATGGGAAGCATCCATAATACTGCGTAGTACTGGACTTCTCAATGGGAAGCATCCACAATACTGCGTAGTACTGTACTTCTCATTGGGAAGCATCCATAATACTGCGTAGTACTGGACTTCTCAATGGGAAGCATCCATAATACTGCGTAGTACTGTACTTCTCAATGGGAAGCATCCATAATACTGCGTAGTACTGGACTTCTCAATGGAAGCATCCACAATACTGCGTAGTACTGTACTTCTCAATGGGAAGCATACCACATACTGCGTATACTGGACTTCTCAAGGGGAGCATCCACAATACTGCGTAGTACTGTACTTCTTAATGGGAAGCATCCATAATACTGCGTAGTACTGGACTTCTCAATGGGAAGTCAGACCCAACCTCGTTTTGCATCTTAATGATTTGGAACGGTCAATGTTTCTCTTTCCTTTCCTGCACAAGGCCAATATTCTATTTCGTATTTTACTCATTCATCAAAGAGGCAAATAAAGGCATTGTCATGAAATGATCCAGCAAAATGTAGTTGTAGCGCCACCTAGTGGCTAAAATCTGTCGTTACAAATATCTGTACTTCTGGCTCTATTCAATCATCGCCGTCATAATGTCGCTGAAACCTCACGTAGAGCCTTATGTGATGAATGTGTTTTCTCTGTCTGTGGACTCTGCTGTCTCCTAGTTACTGACTGTCCTCTGGCTACTACAGTCTACCATGATCTTCACATGTATTTTGTCTCCAGGTATGAAGTGGTTCGGACCCATCCCAACCCACTACTACTGTGTGATAACCAGTTGTCTGGACTTCTCCCAGGCTGAGGACATCTGCACCGGACCTCTTAGTAGCTCTGCCTTCATCCTACCACACGCTCGGACAACGACGAGAGCTGCAATGTGAGTCCCTGGCTACGTCCCAAATGGCGCCCTGACACCGTTATAGTGTACTACATAGGCTGCTACATAGGGCTCAAAGTAGAGTATTGTGTAGGGAACAGGGTGCTATTGCCTCACACACACACACAGAGAGAGAGAGAGAAATTGTGAGAAGAGACAGAGACAAGAAAAGGGCAACCAGTGAAGAATAAACACCATGTAAAAACACCCATATTTATGTTTATTTATTTCCCCTTTTGTACTTTTAACTATTTGCACATTATTACATTGTATATGACATATGACATTTGAAATGTGTCTATTCCCTTGAAACTTGTGAGTAATGTTTACTGTTCATTTGATTATTTCACTTTTGTCTATCTATTTCACTTGCTTTGGCAATGTAAACATGCTTCCCATCCCAATAAAGCCCATTGAAGAGAGAGATCTCAGAGCATCATGAAATGTACAGGTAGCTGACGTTGTGTGATGTTGTCTTCGTCCCCAGAGCTCTGAGGAGGAGTCTAAGTGGGTGGAGGATCTGATGAAGCTGCACACGGCCCGGGTCCGAGACGTAGAGATCCTCACGGCCTGGACTTCTACCGTCGGACTAGCCGGAGTTACCCTGAAATCCTCTCACTGAAGACTCACATGCACACGTATGAGAGCGAGATCTAAAACCACTGGTCTACCTACCCTCTCCTGTCGACCTACCCTCTCCTGTCTACCTACCCTCTCCTCTCTACCTTACCCTCATTCCTGTCGACCTACCCTCTCCTGTCGACCTACCCTCTCCTGTCTACCTTACCCTCTCCTGTCTACCTACCCTCTCCTGTCGACCTACCCTCTCCTGTCTACCTACCCTGCTCCTGTCGACCTACCCTCTCCTGTCTACCTACCCTCTCCTGTGTCCACCACAGCTCCGATGGTCTGGTGTATATTTTTGAATATGTCGTGTTTTGTTTTTTCACATGTATTATTCTAACTGTTTATTCATGACTGTTCTGTTCCTCTGTAATGCAACACATTTCCTGTCCCTTTTTTAAAAGTTTTTTTTGGATGATTAACAAGCATGAATTGAATTGCCTTATTTGTTGTTACTGTGATGTGGTGTGTGTTGTATGTGGTGTTTCTGATGACTGTCTTGCTGGTGATGGCTGAGTGTACTGTGTTAATACTAATATAATAAGCTCTGTCTGTACTGTGAACAATAATACTAGTGAACCTGTGGTGGTGACATCCTTTTAAATATGTACCGGACACCTGTGTGATCAACTTATTTATGCCTCATGTTTCAATGCAATAAACCTTTTTGTACGACCTCGTCTGTCATTGCGGTGTATCGGGGAAGTTGGCAGCAAGGTCAGAGGTCATTGCTGCTCACCATTGTTGGTTTGATTTAATGCTAACGATATTAGCATTATGATCATCAATAAACAAAACATCAATCAATAAAGCCTGATCCTGTAGTTGGGAGATTTAATGTCAGTAATAAATGTGTGTTTAAATGGGTTTAGTGACAGGCTCTAATGGGCTCCCGAGTGACACAGCGCTCTAAGGCACTGCATCTCACTGCTAGAGGTGTCATTACAGACTCCCTGGTTCGAATCCAGGCTGTATGTATTACAACCGGCCGTGATTGGGAGTCCCATAGGGTGGCGCACAATTGGCCCAGCATCGTCCTGGTTTGGCCGGTGTAGGCCAGCATTGTAAATAAGAATTTGTTCTTAACTGACTTGCCTAGTTAAATAAATATATCTATATTTTTTAAATGACAAGAGATACTGACAGGCTTTTAACTTGTAGTCTACACGCTACAGAAATGCCTACCTACAACATTCTTCCAAGGATGAAATCTAGGAAGTGCATCTGGTCTGACTCAAACCTGCTAATCTCAGTGGATGCTTCCCCAGACGTACAATAAAGGTTTGAATCGAGGCACATCTGATTACACTGCAAACACCAGTCTGTCTCAACACTACAGCGATGATATACTGTAGTTTTCTCAGTCATTTATCTCAGTGCGAGAGACAAGAGAAAATGTATTTTACAAAGCTGGCTGCCGGTAACTGACTGGACACCCTGTGTACTGTACGTCCTGGATGGTAACCTATTCTCTACATAGGCTGCGTTTACACAGGCAGCTCAATTCTGATATTTTTCCCCCCACTATTTGGTCTTTCAACCAATCAATCAGATCTCTTTCAGAGTGATCTGATTGGCCAAAAGACCAATAGCGGAAAAATGTTCACAATGTAAACAAAAGCAACTTAGCTACACTGACTACCCATGTTCACAATGTAAACAAAAGCAACTTGTGTAATTTGAGTATCATTTAGTACAACCACTAGCAACAATTTAATGAGTACTTGCGAAAAACAGGGCCAACAGCTATTGTACTTACGCATAATAGATTAATATGGTACAGTGCAGTAGGGGAAAATAGAATAAAGACGCTCTTCCCCTCTGCTATTCTCCGCTCCCAATACAACGTGCTTTGTGTAGCAGGTAAAACGTCACATTGACACAACGCGGATGGCAACGCGACGCTTCTGTTGGAGCTGAGCTGTGATGTACTTTTCCAATTAGCGCTACAGACCACCAGGAGAGGACAGTGTGCCGACCAGGGACACTGCAGTTATGGTCATGCTAACTTTTACTCTGGAAGGAATAACAATAGAGGTAATGTTTCCTTATACTTTCCTGCACTTCTTAAATATCCCACAAGGTGTCGCTGTTTTCTGATAGTGGTTTTATGCACCAGTTCTGGGAGAGCTTTTGAGCGTTCAGTAATTTCACTGACTTGTAAAAGAAGCGAGTGTTGGAAGTTAGAACACACCATAGTCTCTCATAGTCATAAAGCATGTTATGTCGCATTCATTCGTCGGGGTTGTCACTAAACTATCCATTAACCTTATATGAAAGGTGTCTTGTGTGACTCAGTTTTAGGTCAATTTAATGTACATCAACTGTTGTCTAACAATCTATCTACACGGTATATCATGATGGTTGGAATAAAGAGAAAACAAATCAGAAGTTATAGAGAAATATACATATTTAATGTCAAATCATGAGTATTATTATAATGACGAAAGGCTGGGCGAAACACAACCAGAGTAGACGTAAGACACTATATAGAATTCATATTTACATTAGGTTTACAAAGACATAGAGGACACTATATAGACTTCATATTTACATTTGGTTACAAAGACATACAGACGCTGTTATGTTTAATACACGCCGCGCCAACTATACAGTAAAGTATTTACGTAACTTGTATCTTTCTACAAGAGACCACAGAGAAGTAGAAATATTAACATTCTGTTTAGGAAAATCTACATTGCATTGCAGTCAATGACAGTATATCAGAACGGGTGACATATATATGCCAAAGACTTTGGAGGTGCACTTGACTTAGCTTGTCCTGTACAACGGAACCAATGGAATAGTCTCATAAACTGCCAACTCAACCCACAGCCTGCACACTGGTCAAGTTAAATCATCTCAAGTATTTGACCACAGGTCTTGACGTGTACGGGGCGGGGCTAGAGGTCAAGCGGAGACTTACAGGCTGGCTGTGGAAAGCGGCAGTACATTATGAGAACAACCTTTGACCTGGCTGTCGACATGACTGTTGTGTTGGGCCAAGACCAGGTTGACTGCAGAGCCTGGGAGAGGGCAAGAGTCTGCAAACATCTAAAAGGTCAAAGGTCAGAGGAATGAGGGGAATAGAAACACAGGTTTTCACCAGAACAAATACAACAGTGAGCAGGTGTTGCTTTCACRAGAMWTTTTTTTGTGACGTGCAGCTGGAAAATTGTTGGACGTGCAAACATTGCACTTGAAACTATTGTAGGTAGCCTAACCGCTATTTCGGAAATACCTCTGCAACAGTCAGAGGCTGTCTACAACTGATCCACGAGCTGTGTATGATCACTGAGGCCGTTTGCAGTAAGCAGAAAAGGAAAACTCTGTCGTTATGATACACTAAAGCACAACGTTTCCAGTTCTATCAGATGCAGAAAGCTCATCCATTCTGTAAAGGTAGCTAAGTGCTGACTGTGAGAATCTCAATTGCATACTCCTCGCGTCCTCACTCCTCTCTCCTCGCGTTCTCTCTTCTCTCTCCTCACGCCCTCTCTCCTCGCACCCTATCTCTCCTCGCACCCTCTCTCCTCGCCTCCTTCTCAAAACCCATTGGAAGAGAAAGTCAGAGGGGAGGGACATCTGGCTTTCTCATCCAATGGGTTTTGAGAAGGAGGCGAGGAGAGAGGACGCGATAAGTATGCAATTGAGATTCTGCCTCCTGAGACCAACCATACACCGTCAGGGATATGATGTCAAGAACATTTAGAGTCATGAACATATAGAGTCGCCCGACTACAGTACAGTACAATACTACTGTCACAGATGACTAGAAGAAACTTTAGTTGTGTCTATTGGTAACAGTGTTATAACGTGTAACCGCTGTAGACCAGGTCTGATGGTCGATACACAGCGTTGTCTCTGGGACAGTGGTAGTGACAGGCGCAGGTGTTGATGAACATCACAGGTTTCTTCACGGCTTTACCCTGAGCACACTGRAACTCCACCTGCACCGTGTCGGTGCTGTGGGGGGTGCAGCAGCGCCCGTCCGTACACACACCACAGTACCGGGCCTTGTAGGTCAGGACGCTGGTGCAGTTCTTATAGCTGAACCGGATGGGTTTCACCGCCTTCTTCATCCTCAGGCACTTGCTTCCTCTCTGAGGATTTAGAGGAGGAAATGGTTGTCAGTTGGTGAAACATTGGAATACTTCTTTCATGTATTTTGTCAGAGCTCTTGTGAGTTTTGTTCGTCGGAAGATTTGCATTTAGTCTGAATGGCAAGTTGAACTTGAACTTCTATTCTGACATTTCAATTCGTATTTTCCTTCTACAACTGTGATTTGGTTTGTATTATTAGTAGCCTACCGTAGGAACATCCTTCTGCTGCTGCTGGTATTAGTACAGGGACAGTGGGTTGAGTAGCCTACCGTAGGAACATCATTCTGCTGCTGCTGGTATTAGTACAGTGACAGTGGGTTGAGTAGCCTACCTTAGGAACATCCTGCTGCTGGTATTAGTACAGTGACAGTGGGTTGAGTAGCCTACCGTAGGAACATCATGCTGCTGCTGGTATTAGTACAGTGACAGTGGGTTGAGTAGCCTACCTTAGGAACATCCTGCTGCTGNGGGCCAAGACCAGGTTGACTGCAGAGCCTGGGAGAGGGCAAGAGTCTGCAAACATCTAAAAGGTCAAAGGTCAGAGGAATGAGGGGAATAGAAACACAGGTTTTCACCAGAACAAATACAACAGTGAGCAGGTGTTGCTTTCACRAGAMWTTTTTTTGTGACGTGCAGCTGGAAAATTGTTGGACGTGCAAACATTGCACTTGAAACTATTGTAGGTAGCCTAACCGCTATTTCGGAAATACCTCTGCAACAGTCAGAGGCTGTCTACAACTGATCCAGGAGCTGTGTATGATCACTGAGGCCGTTTGCAGTAAGCAGAAAAGGAAAACTCTATCGTTATGATACACTAAAGCACAACGTTTCCAGTTCTATCAGATGCAGAAAGCTCATCCATTCTGTAAAGGTAGCTAAGTGCTGACTGTGAGAATCTCAATTGCATACTCCTCGCGTCCTCACTCCTCTCTCCTCGCGTTCTCTCTCCTCTCTCCTCACGCCCTCTCTCCTCGCAMCCTCTCTCTCCTCGCACCCTCTCTCTCCTCGCACCCTCTCTCTCCTCGCACCCTCTCTCCTCGCCTCCTTCTCAAAACCCATTGGAAGAGAAAGTCAGAAGGGAGGGACATCTGGCTTTCTCATCCAATGGGTTTTGAGAAGGAGGCGAGGAGAGAGGACGCGATAAGTATGCAATTGAGATTCTGCCTCCTGAGACCAACCATACACCGTCAGGGATATGATGTCAAGAACATTTAGAGTCATGAACATATAGAGTCGCCCGACTACAGTACAGTACAATACTACTGTCACAGATGACTAGAAGAAACTTTAGTTGTGTCTATTGGTAACAGTGTTATAACGTGTAACCGCTGTAGACCAGGTCTGATGGTCGATACACAGCGTTGTCTCTGGGACAGTGGTAGTGACAGGCGCAGGTGTTGATGAACATCACAGGTTTCTTCACGGCTTTACCCTGAGCACACTGGAACTCCACCTGCACCGTGTCGGTGCTGTGGGGGGTGCAGCAGCGCCCGTCCGTACACACACCACAGTACCGGGCCTTGTAGGTCAGGACGCTGGTGCAGTTCTTATAGCTGAACCGGATGGGTTTCACCGCCTTCTTCATCCTCAGGCACTTGCTTCCTCTCTGAGGATTTAGAGGAGGAAATGGTTGTCAGTTGGTGAAACAATTACTAGCCATCTAAGTTTCCCCTAAATTTTAAATTATGCAGCCAGCAAACGTCCAAAGAGGAAACCACTCTTGACCCACTGACTGCAGACTGACATCTAAGGACCACCATCTGGAAGAAGGAGCATTTACTGGTTTATCTATTCCACAGCCAAACTAGATCAACCAGTCGTGATATCATTCCACAGCCAAACTAGATCAACCAGTGTGATATCTATTCCACAGCCAAATAGATCAACCAGTGTTGATAGCTATTCCACAGCCAAACTAGATCAACCAGTGTTTGACTATCTATTTCCACAGCCAAACTAGATCAACCAGTGTGATATCTATTCTTCCACCAAAACTAGATAGCCACTGTGAAATCTATTCTTCACCAAAACCTAATCAGCCCAGTGTGATAATCTATTCTTCACCCAAACTAGATCAGCCAGTGTGATATCTATTCTTCACCAAACTAGTCAAACCAGTGTGATATCTATTCTTCACCAAACTAGATCAGCCAGTGTGATATCATTCTTCACAAACTAGATCAACCAGGTGATATATTCCACAGCCAAACTAGATCAGCCAGTGTGATATCATTCCACAGTCCAAACTAATCAGCCAGTTGTGAATCTATTCCTGCACCCAAACTAGATTCAACCAGTTGTATCTTCTTCTACCAAAACTAGAATCAAACCAGTGTGATCTATCACAGCCCAAACTAGATACAACCAGTTGATATCATCCACAGCCAAACTAGATCAACCAGCTTTGATGATCTATTCTTCACCAAACTAGAATCAACCAGGCTGTGGGATATCATACCCACAGCCAAACTATAACCAGTGTGAAATATCATTCCACAGCCAAAACTACGATCAACCACGTGTATATCTATTCCACAGCCAAACTACAAAGCCGAGGTGAATCTATTCTGCACCAAACTAGATCAGCCAGCTGTGAATCTATTTCTACACCAAACTATGTCAAACCAGTCAGCTATGTATAATCTTCCCACAAGCCACAATCAGCCAGGTGTATTATTCCACCAGCCAAACTTAGATCAACCGTGTTATATCTATCTGCACCAAAACTAGATCAACCAGGTTGATATCTATCTACAACCAAACTAGATCAACCAGTTAGATATCTATTCTGCAGCCAAACTAGATCAAACCATGGTATGCATCCCAGTCATACTTAAAGGCACAACAATATGGTATCGCGCAATTCCTAGTATACTCTACCGATTAGAAACAAGGAGCCCAAAGGTTGAAAGTTAAAGCATCAAATATGCAGCCGGATGTATCTTTCCAAAACCAAACTAGAGTCAACCAGTTGACGTGATTCTATTTGCCACATGCCAAAACTAAGGATCAACCAGTTGATATCTATTCCAAAGCCAAATAGACTACAAACCAGGGTGTGATATCTATTCCACAGCCCAACTAGATCAGCAGTGTGCTATATCTATTCCACATCCAAACATAGATCACCAGTTGATATTCTAATCTGCAGCACAAACCACATAGAAGCAGCCAGTTGATATCTATTACCCACAGTCCCAAACTACAATCAACCAAAGTGTGATATCTATTCTTCTACCAACTAGATCAACCAGGGATATCTAATCTGCACCCCAAACTAGATCAACCAGTGTGATATCTATCCACAGCCAAACTTAGATTCAACCAGTGTGATATCTATTCTTCACCAAAACTAGATCAAACCAGTTATATCTATTCTACACCCAAAACTAGATCAACCAGTGTTGTAGTCTATTCTACAGCCATGACTAGATAAACCCAGGTGTGATACTATTTCCACAGCCAAACTAGATCAACCATGTGATATCTATTCCACAGCCAACTAGATCAGCCATGTGATACTCTATTCTTCACAAACTAGATCAACCCCATGTGTGATATCATTCCACAGCCAAACTAGATCAGCCAGTGTGATATCTTTCCCACAGCCAAACTAGATCCAGCCGAGTGTGAATCTATTATTCACCAAACAGAGTCAACCGTGTGATACTTCTCACAGCCAAACTAGATCAACCAGTGTATATCTATTCCACACCAAAACTAGATCAACCAGTGTGATATCTATTCCACACCAAACTAGATCAACCAGTGTGATATCTATTCCACAGCCAAACTAGATCAACCAGTGTGATATCTATTCCACAGCCAAACTAGATCAACCAGTGTGATATCTATTCCACAGCCAAACATAGATCAACCATGTAATCTATTCCACAGCCAAACTAGATCAGCATTGATTCTATTCTTCACCAAACTTAGATCAACCAGTGTGATATCTATTCTTCACCAAACTGGATCAAACCAGGTGATATCTATTCTTCACCAACTAGATCAGCCAGTGTGATATCTATTTCCACACCAAACTAGATTCAACCAGTGTGATATCTATTCTTCACCAAACTAGATCAACCAGTGTGATATCTATTCCACAGCCAAACTAGATCAACCAGTGTTGATATCTATTCCACAGCCAAACTAGATCAACCGGTGTGATATCATTCCACAGCCAAACTAGATCAGCCAGTGTGATATCTATTCTGCACCAAACTAGATCAACCAGTGTGATATCTATTCCACAGCCAAACTAGCATCAACCAGTGGGATATCTATTCTTCACCAAACTAGATCAACCAGTGTGATATCTATTCCACAGCCAAACTAGATCAAGCCAGTGTGATATCTATTCCACAGCCAAACTAGATCAGCCAGTGTGATTATCAATTCTGCAACCAAACTAGATCAACCAGTGTGATATCTATTCTTCACCAAACTAGATCAACCAGTGTGATATCTATTCTTCACCAAAACTAGATCAACCAGTGTGATATCTATTCACAGCCAAACTAGATCAGCCAGTGTTGAATCTATTCCTTCAGCCGAAACCTGCATTCCAAACCAGTGTGATATGTCTATTGCTCCACCAAACTAGATCAACCAAGTGTCATATCATTATTCTACATCCTAAAACTAGATTCAACCAGTGTGATATCTTATTCCACCAAAACTAGATCACCAGTGTGAATCATCTTCACTAAACTAGATCAACCAGTGTATAGCTATTCTACCCAAACTAGATCCAACCAGTGTGAATATCTATTCTGCACCAAACTAGATCAACCAGTGTGATATCTAGTATCTTCACACTAAACTAGATCAACCATTGTGATATCTATTCTGCAACCCAAACTAGAGATTCAACCAGTGTGATATCTATTCTGCAACCAAACTAGATCAACCAGTGTGATATCTATTCTTCACCAAAACTAGAACTATTTCCATTCCAGAGATGTAATGAGCACAATAATGAAAATCAGGGAACGGAGGAACAGTTTGAAGTAGGCTTCATTATGAATGATCATGAAAAAATGTTGATTATTGATATGAATAGCAGCAATAAAAACTGTCAAACTGAGCTTATGTGTCCTAAATACTAGTAACGTAGCCTTCCTCTGTGTGCAAGAAACTCAGGATCTAACAGGACAATATGTGAGGTCTCATCCTGATCCAATCAAAATTCCCGACTCTACCAGGGCCAGGGGGGTGATCCCTCCATTATCCCCTTCCTCCATCCCTCCTCCTTCCCCTCCTCCGTTCCTCCTTCACGCGGCACCTGTCGTTAGACAGGACCGTTATAAATGGCTCTGCACACACTTCTGAAGCACGCCGAAGGGATTTACACAGCTTCAGCAAGACACAAAGGAGGGACGATTTCTACGAAGAGAAAACTACCTTTTCGCTGAATCAGGATGTCTAAGGTTGCAGAGAGAAACCCTTTTCATTTCTACATTTCAACACAGGTAAATAAATTCAGTTAAAACTTTACAAACTGCTCATCCAAACTAACATCATGTGAAGAATATGAAACAAAGGAGCAACAACTTTGAAAAATCACATTTGAACACAGTTTTCCCTTTTTTTTCTCTCAGATTTGCTCCCAAGATCTTGGCGCAGGTGTGTCCGACAAGGTCTCCTGTTCGCAGGAGCCTCCGATGTTGCGCCCCCCGGTCCAGCTGATTCTGGATGATGCGCATGCTGTCTGGTCTGTGCGAGGCAGAAAGGAGAGGCGTGCTCAGAAATAAATCCCTGTGATACACACAGGGGTCTGAACTGCGACTACACGGCGATGTACACCAGAGGGACAGGTGTCTGTGTCGTGAGTTCATTTGTTAATTATATTGAACGAGTTGATGTCCTCGTGTAGTGTGTCAGAGCGACTGCCGGTTAGCTATTCCCTGGCCTGTCCTCTCTGATTTGCTCAACTTTCTTCTCTCTGCCTCTGTCTACTCTCTCTCTCTGTCCTCTCTCGCCTCCTTTTGAAAAAGGTCAAAGGTGATCAAGATGGCAGCGGGACCCCGCCCCTATCTAAGAGCTATTGATGATGAGTGATGATGATGATGATGATGAATGATGATGATGATGAATGATGTATGATGATGACGATGACAATTCACATTCATTTTAAGACACAAACACTTAAACATATGCCATTTTTTTTATTTTATCCAGATATGAGTATTGGAAATTAAAAAATGTTTAAATAAATGATTTGTGCTTTTCTTGTGTCCTCCATGTCTTCCACAGCTCCCAAGGGAGACATCTGCCTGTTGGACGTTCAGTGTACCAGAACGGGAGACCTTCTTCCCCAGCTGCAAGGTACCAGTGCACCTGCAGGACGTCAGATCGCCTGCGTGCCACGCTGCAACCTGGACTGATGCTGCCGGCCCGGACTGCCCTCGACCCAGGAAGGTGGCGGTGCCAGGGGGGTGCTGTGGAAAGTGGTCTGTGAGCCCAACCAGAGGCCAGTGCCCTGGGCAGCTTCGCCATGGCTGGTAAGCACTCAGTCTCTCTGCTCTCAAATCAAAGCCACTATAAAAAAAGCCCTTGACAAGCCCTTAACACTTATTTTTCTTAAAACTGCATTGTTGGTTAAGTAAAAAAATAGATAAGTAAAAAATACCAATTAGATTAATAATTCTCTAGCGTGTACTACATAGGGAATAGGGTTTCATGTGGGATGCAGTTCTCTCTCTACGTCTCTCTGCTTCTGACGTGACTGGTACTCTGGTGCAAGCCACAAAGTCAAGAGACAGATTCATGCCTCTAGGTTGACCTGGGCTGGCTCTGTGTGTGAAGGGAATGCTGAATTGCTCGGAGTACAGAGAGAGAGAGAGAGACTCACAGAGCAAAGTTGACTTATCCCAGGAAGCCTCGGTGTAGACCTCTGTAGCCAGCCAAAACATTCCATTTCGTGTTTCTCTGGAATGTGATGTACCTTGGATCGTTCTTAATCTGTATTAATGGACTTAGGCACTAAAGAAATAGATTCCGATAGAACTGGGATGGATTACCTGTACTGATTATACACCAATGTAGGGGAATCAAATCAAATCAAATGTATTTATATAGCCCTTCGTACATCAGCTGATATCTCAAAGTGCTTACAGAAAACCAGCCTAAAACCCCAAACAGCAAGCAATGCAGTGTAGAAACACGTTTGCATCAATTACTGCAAACCACACAGTTCCCAATACCAGCCTAACATAAGTCTCCTCTTTGCACTTTGCCCAGTAATTCTTATGTCCATCAATCAATCTAGCATGCATCTGTATTTCCCATGTCACAACATCTGTCTCATCCGGTGTGTCTCTCCCCGTTCCTCCCGTACAGCCTACAGACAGGAGGAGACAGTGGGGTTTGACTCGTGGGACCCCAGTACTAACTGCATAGAGCAGACTACGGAGTGGGGCGCCTGCTCTCGGACCTGTGGCATGGGCATCTCCACCCGGTCACCAACAGGAACCCCCGCTGTGAGATGGTCAAGCAGACGCGTGTCTGTGCATCGTCAGGCCCTCGCGACAAACAGCAGCAGCAGGATGTTCCTAAGGTAGGCTACTCAACCCACTGTCACTTACTAATACCAGCAGCAGCATTGATGTTCTCTACGGTAGGCTTACTCAACCCACTGTCACGTACTAATACCAGCCAGCAGGATGTTCCTAAGGTAGGCTACTCAACCCACTGTCACTGTACTAAATACCAGCAGCAGCAGAATGATGTTCCTACGGTAGGCTACTCAACCCACTGTCCCTGTACTTAATACCAGCAGCAGCAGAAGGATGTTCCTACGGTAGGCTACTAATATACAAACCAAATCACAGTTGTAGAAGGAAAATACGAAATTGAAATGTCAGAATAGAAGTTCAAGTTCAACTTTGCCATTCGACTAAATGCAAATCTTCCGACGAACAAAACTCACAAGAGCTCTGACAAAATACATGAAAGAAAGTATTCCAATGTTCACCAACTGACAACCATTTCCTCCTCTAAATCCTCAGAGAGAAGCAAGTGCCTGAGGATGAAGAAGGCGGTGAAACCCATCCGGTTCAGCTATAAGAACTGCACCAGCGTCCTGACCTACAAGGCCCGTACTGTGGTGTGTGTACGGACGGGCGCTGCTGCACCCCCCACAGCACCGACACGGTGCAGGTGGAGTTCAGGTGCTCAGGTAAAGCCGTGAAGAAACCTGTGATGTTCATCAACACCTGCGCCTGTCACTACCACTGTCCAGAGACAACGCTGTGTATCGACCATCAGACCTGGTCTACAGCGGTTACACGTTATAACCACTGTTACCAATAGACACAACTAAAGTTCTTCTAGTCATCTGTGACAGTAGTATTGTACTGTACTGTAGTCGGGCATCTATATTTCATGACTCTAAATGTTCTTGACATCATATCCCTGACGTGTATGGTGGTCTCAGGAGGCAGAATCTCAATTGCATACTTATCGCGTCCTCTCTCCTCGCCTCCTTCTCAAAACCCATTGGATGAGAAAGCCAGATGTCCCTCCCTCTGACTTCTCTTCCAATGGTTTTGAGAAGAGGCGAGGAGAGAGGTGCGAGAGAGATAGGGTGCGAGGAGGCGGGCGAGAGAGGCTGAGGAGAGAGAAGAGAAACGCGAGGAGAGAGAGTTGAGACGCGGAGGAGATGCAATTGAGATTCTCACAGTCAGCACTTAGCTACCTTTACAGAATGGATGAGCTTCTGCATCTGATAGAACTGAAACGTGTGCTTTAGTGTATCATAACGACAGAGTTTTCCTTTTCTGCTTACTGCAAACGCCTCAGTGATCATACACAGCTCGTGGATCAGTTGTAGACAGCCTGTGACTGTTGCAGAGGTATTTCCGAAATAGCGTTAGGCTACCTACAATAGTTTCAAGTGCAAGTTTTGCACGTCCAACAATTTTCCAGCTGCACGTCACAAAAAAATGTCTCGTGGAAAGCAACACCTGCGCTCACTGTTGATTTTTCTGTGAAACCCGTGTTTCTATTCCCTCAGTTCCTCTGACCTTTGACCTGGCTGTCGACATGACTGTTGTTGGCCAGACCAGCGGTTGACTGCAGAGCCTGGAGAGGAGCAAGAAGTCTGCAAACATCATAAAAGGTCAAAGGTCAGAGGAATGAGGGGAATAGGAAACACAGTTTTCAACCAGAAACAAAACTACAACAGTGAGCAGGTGTTGCTTTCACGAGACATTTTTTTGTGACCGTGCAGCTGGAAATTGTTTTGCGTGCAAACATTGCACTTGAAACTATTGTAGGTAGCCTAACCCTCATCGGAACATACCTCTGCAACAGTCAGAGGCTGTCTAAATGATCCACGAAGCTGTTATGATCACTGAGGCCGTTATGCAGTAAGCAGAAAAGGAAAACTCTGTCGTTATATGATAACACTGAAAGCACAACGTTTCCAGTTCTATCAGATGCAGAAAAGCTCATCCATTCTGTAAAGGTAGCTTAAGTGCCTGACTGTCGAGAATCTCAATTAGCATACTCCTCGCGTCCTCACTCCTCTCTCCTGCGTTCTCTCTCTCTTCCTCACGCCCTCTTCTCCTCGCACCCTATCTCTCCTCGCACACCTCTCTCCTCGCCTCCTTCTCAAAACCCTTGGAAGAGAAAGTCAGAGGGAGGGGACATCTGGCTTTCTCATTGCCAATGGGTTTTGAGAAGAGGAGCGGGAGAGAGGACGCGAAAGTATGAATTTAGATTCTGCCTCCGAGACCAACCAATACACCGTCAGGATATATGTCAAGAAACATTTAGAGTCATGAAACATATAGAGTCGCCCGACTTTACAGTAAGTTACAATACTTACTTGTCACAGATGACTAGAAAAACTTTAGTTGTGTCTATTGTAACAGTGTTATACGTGTAACCGCTGTAGACCAGTCTGATGTCGATACACAGCGTGTCTCTGGGACAGTGGTAGTGACAGGCGCAGGGTGTGATGAACATCACAGGTTCTTCACGGCTTTTACCCTGAGCACACTGGAACTCCACCTGCACCGTCGTGCTGCTTGGGGGGTGAGCAGCGCCACGTACCGCTACACACACCCAGTAGCCGGCTTTTAGGTCAGGACGCTGGTGCAGTTCCTATAGCTGAACCGGATGGGTTTCACCGCCTCTTCATCCTCACGCACTGCTTCCCTCTATCTGAGGATTTAGAGCGAGGAAATGGTTAGTCAGTTGGTGAAACATTGGAATACTTCTTTCATTATTTTTGTCAGCAGCTCTTTTGTCAGTTTGTTGTCGGAAGATTGCAAATGAGTCTTGCAATGAGCAAGTGAACTTGACTTCATTCTGACATTTCAAATTCTTTTTTCCTTCTACCAACTTGTGAATTTGTTTTGTATTATTAGTTAGTACCGTCAGGAACAATTCCTTCTTGCTGCTGTATTAAGTACAGGACAGTGTGTTGAGTAGACCTACCGTAGAACATCATTCTGCTGCTGCTGTTATTAGTACAGTGACAGTGGGTGAGTAGCCTACCTAGAACATCCTGCTGCTGGGATTAGTACAGTGACAGTGGGTGATGAAGCCCTACCGTAGGAACATCATGCTGGTGCTGTATTAGTACAGTGACAG
>NW_019945203.1:18054-23594 GCF_002910315.2 Salvelinus sp. IW2-2015
TGGGTTGAGTAGCCTACCTTAGGAACATCCTGCTGCTGCTGTTTGTCGCAGGGCCTGACGATGCACAGACGCGTCTGCTTGACCATCTCACAGCGGGGGTTCCTGTTGGTGACCCGGGTGGAGATGCCCATGCCACAGGTCCGAGAGCAGGCGCCCCACTCCGTAGTCTGCTCTATGCAGTTAGTACTGGGGTCCCACGAGTCAAACCCCACTGTCTCCTCCTGTCTGTAGGCTGTACGGGAGGACGGGGAGAGACACACCGGATGAGACAGATGTTGTGACATGAGAAATACAGATGCATGCTAGATTGATTGATGGACATAAGAATTACTGGGCAAAAGTGCAKAAGAGGAGACTTATGTTAGGCTGGTATTGGGAACTGTGTGGTTTGCGTAATTGATGCAAACGTGTTTCTACACCTGCATTGCTTGCTGTTTGGGGTTTTAGGCTGGGTTTCTGTAYAGCACTTTGAGATATCAGCTGATGTACGAAGGGCTATATAAATACATTTGATTTGATTTGAGTTGATTCCCCTACATTGGTGTATAATCGGTATACAGGTAATCCAATTCCCAGTTCTATCGGAATCTATTTCTTTAGGTGCCTAAAGTCCATTAATCACAGATTAAGAACGATCCAAGGTACATCACATTCCAGAGAACACGAAATGGAATGTTTTGGCTGGCTACAGAGGTCTACACCGAGGCTTCCTGGGATAAGTCAACTTGCTCTGTGAGTCTCTCTCTCTCTCTGTACTCCGAGGCAATTCAGCATTTCCCTTCACACACAGAGCCAGCCAGGTCAACCTAGAGGCATGAATCTGTCTCTTGACTTTGTAGCTTGCACCAGAGTACCAGTCACGTCAGAAGCAGAGAGACGTAGAGAGAGAAGCTGCATCCCACATGAAACCCTATTCCCTATGTAGTACACTAGAGAATTATTTATCTAATTGGTATTTTTTACTTATCTATTTTTTACTTAACCAACAATGCAGTTTTAAGAAAAATAAGTGTTAAGGGCTTGTCAGTCAGCATTTCACTGTAAGGTCTACCTTCACCTGTTGTATTCAGCGCATGTGACAAATAACATTTTTGATTTGAGAGCAGAGAGACTGAGTGCTTACCAGCCATGGCGAAGCTGCCCAGGGCACTGGCCTCTGGTTGGGGCTCACAGACCCACTTCTCACAGCACTCCCCTGGCACCGCCACCTTCCTGGGTCGAGGGCAGTCAGGGCCCGGCAGCATCACGTCCAGGTTGCAGCGTGGCACGCAGGCGATCTGACCGTCCCTGCAGGTGCACTGGTACCTGCAGCTGGGGAAGAAGGTCTCCCCGTTCTGGTACACTGAACCGTCCAACAGGCAGATGTCTCCCTCATGAGCTGTGGAAGACATGGAGGACACAAGAAAAGCACAAATCATTATTTAACATTTTTTAATTTCCAATACTCATATCTGGATAAAATCAAAAAAAAATGGCATATGTTTAAGTGTTTTGTGTCTTCAAATGAATGTGAATTGTCATCATCATCATCATCATCATCATCATCATCATCATCATCATCATCATCATCATCATCATCATCATCAATAGCTCTTAGATAGGGGCGGGGTCCCCGCTGCCACTCTTCGATCACCTTTGACCTTTTTCAAAAGGAGGCGAGAGAGGACAGAGGAGAGAGGTACGCAGGAGTTGAGCAAATCCAATTGAGACAAGGCCAGGGAATCTACCCCGTCGCTCTGACACCTACACGAGGACATCAACTCGTTCAATATAATTAACAAATGACTCACTGACACAGACACCTGTCCTCTGGTGTACATCGGCCGTGTAGTCGCAGTTCAGACCCCTGTGTGTATCACAGGGATTTATTTCTGAGCACGCCTCTCCTTTCTGCCTCGCACAGACCAGACAGCATGCGCAGTCATCCAGAATCAGCTGGACCGCGGGGGCGCACATCGGAGGCTCCTGCGAACAGAGGCACCTTGTCGGACACACCTGCGCCAAGATCTGGGAGCAAATCTGGAGAGAAAAAAAAGGGAAAACTGTATTCAAATGTGATTTTTCAAAGTTGTTGCTCCTTGTTTTCATATTCTTCACATGATGTAGTTTGGATGAGCCTAGTTTGTAAAGTTTAACTGAATTTATTTACCTGTGTTGAAATGTAGAAAATGAAAAGGGTTCTCTCTGCAACCTTAGACATCCTGATTCAGCGAAAGGTAGTTTTCTCTTCGTAGAATCGTCCCTCCTTTGTGTCTTGCTGAAGCTGTGTAAATCCCTTCGGCGTGCTTCAGAAGTGTGTGCAGAGCCATTTATAACGGTCCTGTCTAACGACACGGTGACGCGTGAAGGAGGAACGGAGGAGGGGAAGGAGGAGGGATGGAGGAAGGGGATAATGGAGGGATCACCCCCCTGGCCCTGGTAGAGTCTGGGAATTTTGATTGGATCAGGATGAGACTCACATTTTCCTGTTAGATCCTGAGTTCTTTGCACACAGAGGAAGGCTAYGTTACTAGTATTTAGGACACATAAGCTCATTTGACAGTTTTATTGCTGCTATTCATATCAATAATCAACATTTTTCATGATCATTCAAATGAACCTACTTCAAACTAGTTCCTCCGTTCCCTGATTTTCATTATTGTGCTCATTACATCTCTGGAATGGAAATAGTTCTAGTTTGGTGAAGAATAGATATCACACTGGTTGATCTAGTTTGGTTGCAGAATAGATATCACACTGGTTGATCTAGTTTGGTTGCAGAATAGATATCACACTGGTTGATCTAGTTTAGTGAAGAATAGATATCACACTGGTTGATCTAGTTTGGTGAAGAATAGATATCACACTGGCTTGATCTAGTTGGTGTGAGAATAGATATCACACTGGTTGATCTAGTTTGGTGTAGAATAGTATCACACTGGTTGATCTAGTTTGGTGAAGAATAGATATCACACTGGTTGATCTAGTTTGTGAAGAATAGATATCACACTGCTGATCTAGTTTTGGCTGTGGAATAGATATCACACTGGTTGATCTAGTTTGGTGAAGAATAGATATCACACTGGTTGATCTAGTTTTGGTGAAGAATAGATATCACACTGGTTGATCTAGTTTGGTGCAGAATAGATATCACACTGGTGATCTAGTTTGGCTGTGAATAGATATCACACTGGCTGTCTAGTTTGGCTGTGGAATAGATATCAACTGGTTGATCTAGTTTGGTGAAGAATGGATTATCACACTGGTTGATCTAGTTGGCTGTGGAATAGATATCACACTGGTTGATCTAGTTTGGCTGCAGAATAGATATCATCTGATCTAGTTTGGCTGTGGAATAGATATCACACTGGTTGATATAGTTTTGGCTGTGGAATAGATATCACACTGGTTGATCTAGTTTGGGCTGTGGAATAGATATCACACTGGTTGATCTAGTTTGGTGAAGAATAGATATCACCACTGGTTGATCTAGTTTGGCTGTGGAATAGATATCACACTGGTTGATCTAGTTTGGTGAAGATAGATATCACACTGGTTGATCTAGTTTGGTGAAGATGATATCACACTGGTTGATCTAGTTTTGGTGAAGAATAGATATCACACTGGTGATCTGTTTGGGCTGTGGAATAGATATCACGCTGGTTGATCTAGTTTGGCTGTGGAATAGATATCACACTGGCTGATCTAGTTTGGTGTGGAATAGTATCACATCTGGTTTGATCTAGTTTGGCTGTGGAATAGATTCAACACTGGTTGATCTAGTTTGGTGTGGAATAGATATCCCACTGGTTGATCTAGTTTTGGCTGTGGAATAGATATCACACTGGTTGATCTAGTTTGGCTTAGAATAGATATCACACTGGTTGATCCTAGTTTGGTGAAGAATAGATATCACACTGGCTGATCTAAGTTTGGCTGTGGAATAGATATCACACTGGCTGATCTAGTTTGGCTGTGGAATAGATATCACACACTGGTTGATCTAGTTTGGTGAGAATAGATATCACACTGGCTGATCTAGTTTGGTGTGGATAGATTCAACTGGTTGATCTAGTTTGGCTGTGGAATAGATATCACACTGGTTGATCTAGTTGGCTGTAGAATAGATATCACACTGGTTGATCTAGTTTGGTGTAGAATAGATATCACACTGGTTGATCTAGTTTGGTGAAAATAGATATCCCACTGGTTGATCTAGTTTGGCTGTGGAATAGATATCACACTTGGTGATCTAGTTTGGTGCGAATAGATATCAACTGGTTGATCTAGTTTGGTGAAGAATAGTATCACACTGGTTGATCTAGTTTGGCTGTGGAATAGATATCACACTGGCTGATCTAGTTTGGTGCAGAATAGATATCACACTGGTTGATCTAGTTTTGGCTGTGGAATAGATATCACACTGGCTGATTCTAGTTGGCTGTGGAATAGATATCACACTGGTTGATCTAGTTTGGCTTGGAAATAGATATCACCTGGTTGATCTGTTTGGCTGTGGAATAGATATCACACTGGTTGATCTAGTTTGGGTTGTGGAATAGATATCACACTGGCTGATCTAGTTTGGCTGTTGGATAGTATCAACACTGGTTGATCTTTTTGTGTGCAGATAGATATCACAGGTTGATCTAGTTTGGTTGTAGAATAGATATCACACTGGTTGATCTAGTTTGGTGCGAATAGATATCACACTGGTTGATCTAGTTTGGTGTGGAATAGATATCACACTGGCTGATCTAGTTTGGCTGTGGAATAGATATCACACTGGTTGATCTAGTTTGGTGTGAATAGATATCACACTGGCTGATCTAGTTTTGGTGCAGAATAGATATCACACTGGCTGATCTAGTTTGGCTGTGGAATAGATATCACACTGGTTGATCTAGTTTGGCTGTGGATAGATATCACACTGGTTGATCTAGTTTGGCTGTGGAATAGATACACACTGGTTGATCTAATTTGGTGAAGAATAGATATCACACTGGTTGATCTAGTTTGGGCTGTCGAATAGATATCACACTGGTTGATCTAGTTTGGCTGTGAATAGATATCACACTGGTTGATCTAGTTTGGTGGAATAGATATCACACTGGTTGATTCTAGTTTGGTGCAGAATAGATATCACACTGGCTGATCTATGTTTGGTCTGGGAATAGATATCACCTGGCTGATCTAGTTTGGTGTGGAATAGATATCACACTGGTTGATCTAGTTTGGTGAAGATAGATATCACACTGGTGATCTAGTTTGGTGAAGAATGATATCACACTGGTTGATCTAGTTTGGTGAAGAATAGATCATCAACTGGCGATCTAGTTGGTGAATGAATAGATATACACTGGCTGATCTAGTTTGGTGAAGAAATAGATTTCACACTGGCTGATCTAGTTTGGTGAAGATAGATATCAACCTGGTGGATCTAGTTTGGCTGTGGAATAGATATAACACTGGTTGATCTAGTTTTGCTGTGGAATAGCTATCAACTGGTTGATCTAGTTTGGCTTGTGGAAATAGAATATCACACTGGTTGATCTAGTTTG
>NW_019945203.1:26535-34503 GCF_002910315.2 Salvelinus sp. IW2-2015
GCACCAGAGCTTTTCCAGTTGTTTGAGATAAACAACGTTTAAAGAACCTGCTCTCCTGTGGACCAATAGTGTTTCGCTTTGACGCCCCTCTGTCTGACGACATAGAACCTGTTGAGATTTGCTTGGAAGGATTTTGGAGAGCTTATAGAGGAAGATAGGGGACTTTACATAGGCCAGTTGAGATGGGGATTAGGCCAGTTGGTAGAAGATGGGGATTCCTGGAAGAATGGACACAAATTGCGACGATAAAGGTCTTATGGACCTAGTTTTGGAGATGGGGGATTATTGGTCCGTTGGAAGATGTGGGATTTGGTTTCCGTTTGGAGATCGGTGATTTTGGTCAGTGTGGAGATGGTGATTTGGCCAGATGGAGATGGGGATTTGATAGATGGGATTAGGCCCCATTGGCGATCGGTGATTTGGCCAGCTCTAGGACCGATGGTGATTTTGGTTCCCAGTTGGAGACTGGTGATTTGGAGGGCCCTAGACAAAGCCGATGATGTGGGGTTGGTGAGTGAATGGGAGATAGTTTATGGAGCCAGCTTTGGTAGATGGTGCATTGCGCCAGATGGAGATGGGGATTTGGCCAGTTGGAGATGGGGTCTGTCTTCGAGCCTAGCTGTTCTGTTTTTGTAGAGAATCCCTTGGCGGATTTATGCGCAGAGTTTTGGTTTACAGACACTGGGATTTTTGGCCATGGTGAATTGGCCAGTTTGGAGATGGGGATTTGGCTCAGTTGTGAGATGGGGATATTGGCCAGTTGGAGATGGGTCTTGGCCAGTTGGAGAGATTGGGTGAAATTTGGTCAGAATATTTGTTCCTCTATGATACAGAAAGTATTCAACACCTGTGGAAAGATGGGGTATTGGCCCTCGCTCTCGCTCAGTATGAGCGGTTTTTCGACTAGTCATTTGGCTGTCTGTTCATGTGTTGTTGTAAGAATGGGATCATTGCCCGAATCCAGTTTATAAAGGGAGAGTTAAGTTATTTGGTGAGCTGTAGTGCGTCGAGCCTAGCTCCCGGCTCTCGGCTGGACGAACTGGGCATAATACTCCTGCCAGTTCTGGAGATGGCATAGTATTATTCCGTTCAAACAAACGTCGGAATTAGTCGCTTCTTCACTTACAGGGGCCAGTTGGCCTAAAATAGAGATTCAGGAGGTGGGCAATTACCACGTTTGGCCCAGTTGGAGATTGGTGATTTGGCCATTGGAGATGTGATCTTGGCCAGTTGGAGGCATGTGCACTTTGGTGCCCAGTTCGGAGATCGTGTGATTTCTGGCTCAGTTGGTAGATCGGTATTTTGGCCATGGCGTTTTCCTGGAGATCGCGGGATTTGCGCCCAGTTGGCAGATCGTGATTTTGGCAGTCTGGAGATGGGGATTCTGGCAGTTGGTAGATGGATTTTGGCCAGTTGGAGATGGTGATTTGGCCAGTTGGAGATGGTGGATTTGGTCCAGTTGGCGCATGGTGACTTGACCAGTTGTAAAAGTATTGGGCTGTGTAGTGTGGACTGTCACTGAGGACCTTGGTGGTGTTAATGTAAGACTCAGGGGAGTTTCATTAGCATTGTCAGTGGTATTCCAAATGCACCCCTTTCCCTATATAATGCACTATAGTGCACTACTTTTGGCACTATGGGCCCTATGGGCCTTGGTCAAAAAGTAGTGAACTATGTAGCAAATAGGGTGCCATTTGGGATACTATGTGTGCCTATAARTCAGCATGATGAGYTTACTTTGAATGGTGGCTGTGCAGTGTGCTTTGTMGTGGCCGACCGATATGTTTTATGGGGTCCGATTCTGATCTTTGAAGGAACAAAACTTACTGGTACCGATATACAGGACTCTGCCGACAGTCGGGGAAATGAAAAAGTGAAAACATTTTTCCACACTGAGTTCTCAGAAATTGACGTTGAAAAAGAGCCAATTGTCCAAGAAATAATAAAGGACGATTTCTTCTTTTATGTCAATAATAACACATCATGAGAACGACCCAGTGTCCAGATCACCATGAGATTCCCTTTTCTCATCTTATTTATTAAACATCGGTTATCGCTGGAACTATCAGTCGATATCGATATACACTACACGTCATTTCGGGTGAAACGACACATCATTCGGGCTCTAGTGCTTGGTATTCATAATTCAGACTACACCTGTCGATATGTCAACTGTTGATTTTCCACGTATCCATTTGGACCCTTTAATACAGGGCTAKATTTGATAGGCTAACTCCCAGAAGCTGCAGATAACACTAAGGTTGGATTCAATTCCTATTTTGGACTCCAGCTCTGCATTCCTCCCATTCTTTCCATGAAACACTGTTTCCATTCTCCATTTATCAYAGGTCATAATAATCAATGAAATATCTCGGCCATCACCCCCTACACCTAAAACAATGCATGCTGCGTCCAATCCTTCTATCCCTAGGGTCACGTYCCAAACGACACCATATTCCCCTACATAGTGCACATATATATGGAATAGGGTGTCATTTGGCACGCAGAACTCCCTATTCATGCTCCCGCCAGAAAGAGCAGCTGCTGAAAAAGCATCTTATTAATGACCTGAGATTCAGAACAGCTCTCTCTCTGCTGCTGCTGCCAGTCACATGATTCACTGCCGGTCAAATAGTGTTCGCTCTGGAAGTTGAAAAATGTCCGACTTCACAGTTGTGTGTTTGCTGACTGGGTCTGGTGCATTCCTCTGGAGCGAGACCATGAAAACTCTACGTCAAAGCCATCCATAACGGGAGACAAACTCTGGAGAAATGTCAAATATTATTGTATTGTAATTGAGAATGTAAATAGAATAGAAAATACATTTTCTAGTCCTTCTGTATGTTGATGCCCTGACCTAGTCCTTCTGTATTTTGATGCTCTGACCTAGTCCTTCTGTATGTTGATGCCCTGACCTAGTCCTTCTGTATGATTGATTGCCCTGAACCTAGTCATTCTGTATGTAGCTTTGGACTGCCTCTGATGTATGCCCTCCTTCTTGTACTGTTGACTGCCCTGACCCTAGAGTCCTTCACTGTATGTGTGAGAATGCACCAGAAATTGACCTGAGTCCTTCTGTATATTTGATGGCTCTGACCATACGTACCCTTCTGTATGTTGATGCTCTGGACCTAGTCCTTCTTGATAATGTTGATGCCCTGACCTAGCCTTCTGTATTTGATGCCCTGACTAGCCTTCTGTATTTGATCGCCACTGGCCTAATGTTGCCTTTCTGTATTTTGATGCTCCTGACTAGTCCTTCTGTATTTTTGATGCCCTGACCTAGTCCTTCTGTATTTGTGATGCCTGACCTAGTCCTTCTGTATGTTGATGCCACTGACTAGTCTCTTTTATTTGCATGCTACTGACCTAGTCCTTCTGTATTTTGATGCCTGACTAGCCTTCTTGTATTTTGATGCCCTGACCTAGCCTTCTGTATTTTGAATGCCCTGACCCTCAGTCCTTCTGTATTTTTGATGCCCTGACCCTACAGCCTTGGTCTGTATTTTCTGTATTTTTGACTGCCTCAGATGACCTGAAGCCCTTCTGTATTTTGAATGCCCTGACCTAGTCCTTCTGTATTTTGATGCCCTGACCTAGTCCTTCTGTATTTTGATGTGCCTGGACCTAGTCCTTCTGTATTTTGATGCCCCTTGACCTAGCCCTTTCTGTGTTTATGTTGATGCCCTGACCTAGTCCTTCTGTTATTTGATGCCCCGGCTGACCGTGTCCTTCTGTATTTTGATGCTCTGACGCTAGTCCTTCTTGTATTTTGATGCCTGCCTAGCCTTCTGTATTTTGATGCCCTGACCTAGCTTCTGTATTTTGATGCCCTGACCTAGTCCTCTCTGTATTTTTGATGCCTGGACCTAGTCTTCTGTATTTTGATGCCCTGGTATGTCCTTCTGTTGTTGATGCCTAGTCCTTCTGTATTTTGATGCCCTGACCGTTCTGTATTTTGATGCCCTGGCTACAGTCCTTCTGTATTTGATGCCCTGACCTAGTCCCTTTCTTGTATGTTGATGCCCTGACCTAGTCCTTCTGTATTTTGATGCCTGACTCGTCCTTCTGTATTTTTGTGCCTGGCTAGTCCTTTGTATGTTGCATGCCCTGACCTAGTCCTGTCTGTATTTTGATGCCCTGGACCTAGTCCTTTCGTATGTTGATGCCCCTGACCTAGTCCTTCTGTATTTGATGGCCCTGACCTAGTCCTTCGTTGTATGCTAGTCTATCTGTATTTTGGATGCCTGCCTAGTCCTTCTGTATGGTTGAGCCCCTGACCCTAGCCCTTCTGTATGTTGATGCCCTGACCTACTCTTTCTTCTGTATTTTGATGCCCTGACCTAGTCTTCTGTATTTTGACTGCTCCTGACCTAGTCCTTCTGTATTTTGAATGCCCCTGACCTAGCCTTCTGTATTTTGATGCCCTGACCTACCGCGCCTTCTGTATTTTGATGCCCTGACCTAGTCCTCTGTTACTTTTTGATGCCCTGGCCTAGTCCTTCTGTATTTTGATGCCCTGGCCTAGTCTTCCTAGTATGTTGATGGCCTAGTCCTTCTGTATTTTGGGATGCCCCCCTGTAGTCCTTCTGTATTTTGATGCCCTGACCTAGTCCTTCTGTATTGTTGATGGCCTGACCTAGTATCCTTCTGTATTTTAGATGCACCTGACCTAGTCCTTCTGTATGTTGATGGCCTAGTCCTTCTGTATTTTGATGCCCGTGGCCTAGTCCTTCTGTATGTGATGACTAGCTTCTGTATTTTGATGCTCTGACCTAGCCTTTGTATTTTGATGCCCTGACCTAGCCTGAAGTGCTGACTAGCTTCTGTATTTTGATGCCTGACCTAGTCCTTCTGTATTTTGATGCCCTGGCCTAGCCCTTCTGTATGTTGATGCCCGTGCCTAGCCCTTCTGTATTTTGATGCCCTCCGCCTTGATCTATGCCGCTTCCCTTTGTATTTTGATGCCTGACGCTAGCCCTTCTGTATTTTGATGCCCTGGCCTAGTCTCCTTCTGTATTTGATTGCCCTGACCTAGTCCTTCCTGTATTTTGATGCCTGCTAGTCTTCTGTATTTTTGATGCTCTGACCTAGTCTTCTGTATGTTCGATGCCTCGTCCTTCTGTATTTTGATGCTCTGACCTAGTCCTTCTGTATTTGATGCCCTGACCTAGTCCTTCTGTATGTTGATGGCCTAGTCCTTCCTGTATTTTTGATGCTCTGGCCCTAGTCCTTCTGTATTTGATGCCCTGACCTAGTCCTTTGTATTTTGATGCGCCTGGACCTAGTCCTTCTGTATTTTCGGGGCAGGCTTTCTGTATTTTCTATCTATAGAAAAACTGTAATTACAGAAAAATTATGTATTAGCAAAACACAAAAGAGCGAGTTTTAAAAAAAATTTTCTTTATTGGATTAACTCCTTGACTTGAATTATTACAAAATCGGTAGTGAAATAGATGCTGATTAGTTCAGGGTCTCTATCTAGGCCTATGTATTTATTAGGTGAGCTACTGTATTTCCTACTGTATAAGCTACAATAACAGTACCAGAAAAACCCAGAGCCAAATCAGTTTGCTCTCATTATGTCAAATCTAGTGGATTTGTGTATCAGTCACATACAACAATATATCCTGTGGTCTCTAGAAATCAAACTCAGTGACAGCCCTTCCAACCAAAATCCCTTTTTGAATGTTTGTCTCCCCAATCGCACTCAGGCAAGAAAATAAAGATTATACTATCCGAATTCAGAGCATAATTCAAGAGAGTGTGATAGGAGTCTAACCTCGCACATAGCTGAACACGGACAGGGAACAGCGTACGGCATGACGGCGCAGCGACGCGGAACGGGACACCGCGGACGGCAGACAGGGCAGACAGGGCAGACAGGACAGGGCAGACAGGGCAGACAAGCAGGGCAGACAGGGTAGACAGGCAGACAGGCGCAGAGACAGGGCAAGACAGGGCAGACAGGGCAGGTACTGTGACTAATGGCCATCCAGGCCGTCCACTAGCACTGCATCTCAAATGGCCCCTATTTCCTACATAGTGCACTACTTTTGACCAGGCCCTATTGTAACATAGTGCACTACTTTTGACCAGGGCCCTATTGTACATAGTGCACTACTTTTGACCAGGGCCTATTGTACATAGTGCACTTTAATAGGGAATAAGGTGCCATTTTGGACAAGCCTAGGGCCAAACCGGTCCTGTCTGGGAGGTGCTACTGTTTGGAGTCTGTTCTGTACCCTCTCTGCTCCCTGGGAGGTGCTACTGTTGGAGTGTTTCTGTTACCCTCGTCTGGGAGGTGCTACTGTTGGAGTCTGGTTTCTGTTCCTCTCTGCTCTCTGGGAGGTGCTACTGTTGGAGTCTGTTCTGTACCCTCCTCTGCTCTCTGGGAGGTGCTATCTGTTGAGTCTGTTCTGTACCCCATCTCTGCTCTCTCTGGGAGGTGGCCTATATCGTTTGGATCGTCTGTTTCTTGTCACCTCTCTGCTCCTCTGGGGGTGCTAACTGTTGGATTCTGTTCTGTTCCCTCTCGTGTCTCCTGGAGTGCTACTTGTGTTGGGAGTCTGTTTCTGTACCGCTCTCTGACTCATCTGGGAGGCTGCTTAACTTGTTTGGACCGCTTCTTGTTCTGTCACCCCTCTCTCGCTCTCTGGGCAGGTGCTAAAAGCTGGTTGTGAGCTCCCGTGTTCTGTATCCTATCTGCTCTCGGGAGGTGCTATTGGTTGGTAGTCTGTTTGTCCCTCTCTGCTCCTTCTGGGAGGTGTTTGACTGTTTGGAGTCTGTTCTGGTACCACTCCTCTGCTCTCTGGGAGGTGTGCTACTGTTGGAGTCCTGTTCTGGTTCCATCCTCCTTGGGAGGTGCTACTGCTTGGAGTCTGGTTCTGTAACTCTCTTCTTTGGGAGGTGCCTACTGCGTTGGAGTCCTGTTTGCTTGTACCCTCTCTGTATCTGGGAGGTGCTACTTGTTGGCAGTACTGTTCTGTACCCTCTCTGCTTTGGGAGGGTGCTAACTGGTTGGAGTCTGTTCTGTTCCTTCTGCTCTCTGGGAGGTGCTACTGGTTGGAAGTTCTGTTCTGGTACCTCTCTGCTCTCTGGGAGGTGCTACTGTTGGGAGTCTGTTCTGTAACCCTCTCTGCTCCTCTGGGAGGTGCTACTGTTTGGAGTCTGATTCTGTATCAATCCTCTCGTGCTCTCTGGGGAGGTGGCTATCGTGTTGGAGTCTGGGTTTTCTGTACCTCTCTGCTCTGTCTGGAGGGTGGCTAGACTGAGTTGTGGAAGATCTGTCGGTCTGTATCCTCTCTGCTCTTCGTGGGAGGTGCGTGCACTGGTTGGCAGTCTGTTCTGGTTACGTCTATCTCGTCCTCTACGTGGAGGTGCCTCAAACTGGCTTTGGAGTACCCTGTTCTGTTACCCTCTCTGCTTCGCGTGGTAGAGAAGGTAGCTTAATGTTAGCGAGTCTGTCTGTACCGCTCAGTCTGACTACTCTGGGAGGTGCTAACTGTTGGAGTACTGTTTCGTACGCCTCTCTGCTCTCATGGGAGGATGCGTATGATTGGAGTCTGAGACTTCTGTACCTCATCTGCTCTCTGGGGCAGGGAGAATGACAATCACAAATATTTCCCACTGGGCACTATGAATTGAATCAACCGGATGTATTCAACACGTACATTATCACAATGAAATTAATTAACTACACAAACGTGGCAATAGATATTTTAAAATTGATGTCTGTGAAAAGTGGGGAAATAGGATAGACTGGCTGATTATCATAAGCCCCTATTAGGGAGTGTCTGTCTGCACTGTCTGTCGGTCTGATCCCTGGTCTCTCTGTTTGCCTTTTGTGTGTGACTGTGATAGAAAATGTAAAAACTTTTGTTGTGTGTGTGTCGTGTGCTGTGGTGTTCGTGTGTGTTGTGTGTGTTGATGGTGTTGTGTGCGTGTGTGGTGGTTCACTTTCCTGCA
>NW_019945203.1:36335-50289 GCF_002910315.2 Salvelinus sp. IW2-2015
AAGAGAGAGATTGTAATTGAGAATTAAATAGAATAGAAAATACATTTTCTAGCCCCTTCTGTATTTTGATGCCGTGGCCTATCGCCCTTCTGTATTTTGATGCCCTGACCTAGCCCTTCTGTATTTTGATGCCCTGGCCTAGCCCTTCTTGTATTTTGATGCCCTGGCCTAGCCCTTCTGTATTTTGATGCCCTGACCTAGCCCTTCTGTATTTTGATGCCTGAGCTAGCCCTTCTGTATTTTGAGATGCCCTGGCGCTAGCCCTTCTGTATTTGATGCCCTGACCTAGCCTTCTGTATTTTGATGCTGGCCCTAGCCTCCTTCTGTATTTTGATGCCCTGACCTAGCCACCTTCTGTATTTTGATGCCCTGGCCTAGCCCTTCTGTATTTGATGCCCTGGCCTAGTCCTTCTGTATTTTGATGCCCTGACCTAGCCCTTCTGTATGTTGATGCCCTGACCTAGTCCTTCTGTATTTTGATGCCCTGACCTAGCCCTTCTGTATTTTGATGCCCTGACCTAGCCCTTCTGTATTTTGATGCCCTGGCCTAGTCCTTCTGTATTTTGATGCCCTGGCCTAGCCCTTCTGTATTTTGATGCCCTGGCCTAGTCCTTCTGTATTTTGATGCCCTGGCCTAGTCCTTCTGTATTTTGATGCCCTGGCCTTTCTGTATTTTCTATGATGTAATACAGAAAAATGTATTAGCAAAACAACAGAGCGATTTATTTTAAAAAAAATTATGTACTCCTTGACTTGGATAATTAACCTTGAATTATTAACAAAATAGCCTAGTGAAATAGATGATGATTAGTTCAGGGTCTCTATCTCAGGCCTATGTATTTAGGTGAGCTACTGTATTTCCTACTGTAATAAGCTACAATAACAGTACCAGAAAAACCCAGAGYCAAATCAGTTTGCTCTCATTATGTCAAATCTAGTGGATTTGTGTATCAGTCACATACAACAATATATCCTGTGGTCTCTAGAAATCAAACTCAGTGACAGCCCTTCCAACCAAATCCCTTTTTGAATGTTTGTCTCCCCAATCGCACTCAGGCAAGAAAATAAAGAGTATACATCCGAATTCAGAGCATAATTCAAGAGAGTGTGATAGGAAGTCTAACCTACGCACATAGTGAAACATGTGAAATATTTCTGCTGTCCGCTATGCACCTCTGAAGGGCCCGCGGACGGACAGGGCAGACAGGGCAGACAGGGCAGACAGGGCAGACAGGGCAGACAGGGCAGACAGGACAGACAGGGCAGGTACTGTGACTAATGGCCATCCAGGCCGTCCACTAGCACTGCATCTCAAATGGCACCCTATTTCCTACATAGTGCACTACTTTTGACCAGGGCCCTATTGTACATAGTGCACTACTTTTGACCAGGGCCCTATTGTACATAGTGCACTACTTTTGACCAGGGCCCTATTGTACATAGTGCACTACTTTTGACCAGGGCCCTATTGTACATAGTGCACTTTATAGGGAATAAGTGCCATTTTTGGACACAGCCTAAGGGCCAACGGTCCTGTCTGGGAGGTGCTACTGTTGGAGTCTGTTCTGTACCCTCTCTGCTCCCTGGGAAGGTGCTACTGTTGGAGTCTGTTCTGTACCCTCTCTGGGAGGTGCTACTGTTGGAGTCTGTTCTGTTCCCTCTTGCTCTCTGGGAGGTGTACTGTGGAGTCTGTTCTGTACCCTCTCTGCTCTCTGGGAGGTGCTACTGTTGGAGTCTGTTCTGTACCCTCTCTGCTCTCTGGGAGGTGCAACTGTGACAGTGTTTTTCCCCAAACCTGAATGTCTTCTGGAGAGGACCCAGCTGATACCTGCTCCTCCCTACATGGGACATAGTGGAGCTCGGACCCAGCTGATACCTGCTCCTCCCTACATGGGACATAGTGGAGCTCGGACCCAGCTGATACCTGCTCCTCCCTACATGGGACATAGTGGAGCTCGGACCCAGCTGATACCTGCTCCTCCCTACATGGGACATAGTGGAGCTCGGACCCAGCTGATACCTGCTCCTCCCTACATGGACATAGTGGAGCTCGGACCCAGCTGATACCTGCTGCCTCCCTACATGGGACATAGTGGAGCTCGACCCAGCTGATACCTGCTCCACCCTAATGGCATAGTGGAGCTCGGACCCAGCTGATACCTGCTCCTCCTACATGGGACATAGTGGAGCTCGGACCCAGCTGAATACCTGCTCCTCCCTACATGGGACATAGTGGAGCTCGGACCCAGCTGATACCTGCTCCTCCTACATGGGACATAGTGGAGCTCGGACCCAGCTGATACCTGCTCTCCCTACATGGGACATAGTGGAGCTCGATTGGTTTCTCCAACACAAGAACAGATGTAGTTGGAGGAATAATTCCAAGGGACAAGTTTGAAAGGAAACACTCAGATCATTTGAAGTTTCCCATCAAACAATGTTTTTAAGGTTCTGAGGACTTCAATACTTCCCATTGCCACTAATCAATCTTTCATCTCACATAGCTACCTGTCAAGGGACTTAAACCCATAACCTTCTGTGTGTCAGTCCCAACCTCTGATGTACGTGCTGGTGTTGTACAAGGACACTGTAATTGTGTCTTCTCAATCTTAAAACAGGGCCTGTACAGCCTCTATTCTGTCATCAGAGTATTCATCTGGTTCCCAGACACTTCTGCCCAGATGCGTAAAAGAGTCTGGTGGACCAACGCCTCCGTTAGCCATAGAAAGACCCACGAGAAACCTGTGCATTGGCTTAATTGTCTTAATCTACCATCATTTCCAACAACACCTTCCCCTAACCCTCCCCGGTTCTTGTCTTCGATGCGTGTCTTGCCTCAATTTGCAGCTATGCCTTGCAGTCGTGTGATTCGCTAAATATAATGATGACATATACATGCATTCGGAAAGTATTCAGACACCTTCACTTTTTCCAAATTTTGTCACGTTACAGCCTTATTCTAAAATGGATTAAATATAAACACATTTCTCATCAATCTACACACAATACCCCATAATGACATCACAATACCCCCATAATGACATCACAATACCCCATAATGACATCACAATACCTATAATGACATCACAATACCCCCATAATGAATCACAATACCCTATAATGACATCACATACCCCATAATGACATTGCTAAAAACATTTTTTTTTTATGAGCGTTGAAGGTCCCAAGAACACAGTGGCCTCCATCATTCTTAAATGGAAGAAGACTGGAACCACAAAGACTCTTCCTAGAGCTGTCCGCCAGACAAACTGAGCAATCAGGGGGAGAGGGGCCTCGGTCAGGAAGATGACCAAAAACCCAATGGTCACTTTGACAGAGCTCCAGAGCGCTCTGGAGCAGGTTTTCATCAAGGATCTCTCTGTACTTTGCTTCGTTCATCTTTCCCCCGATCCTGACTAGTTCCCAGTCACTGCCGGTGAAAAATGGTTTCAGGTTCCTAACTTAAAGGGATAGTTCACCCAAATTACAAAATGACACATTGGTTTTCTTACTCTGTAAACCGTCTATGTACAAGGTATGACAGCAATCTGACACCACCTCTATACCAGGCGGTGTCCGAGCAAGGACGAGCTCCCTGCCATCCAGGACCTCTATACCAGGCGGTGTCAGAGGAAGGCTGAGCTCCCTGCCATCCCGGACCTATATACCAGGCGGTGTCCGAGCAAGGCCGTGCTCCCTGCCATTCAACGACCTCCATACCAGGCGGTGTCAGAGAAAGGCTGAGCTCCCTGCCATTCAACGACCTCCATACCAGGTGGTGTCAGAGGAAGGCTGAGCTCCCTGCCATTCAACGACCTCCATACCAGGTGGTGTCAGAGGAAGGCTGAGCTCCCTGCCATCCAGGACCTCTATACCAGGCGGTGTCAGAGGAAGCCTGAGCTCCCTGTCATCCCGACCTATATACCAGGCGATGTCAGAGGAAGGCCTGAACATTTTTCAAAGACTCCAGCCACCCAAGTCATAGATACTTTAATGTATAGATTCCCCCCCATCCTTAATCAAACCAGAAACTCAGTTATTCCATTTGTCATATTATCGGTTTGTGAAGGGTCAAGCTGTCTGCTGTTTTCATGGGAACCATTTGGAATAGCAGCTGATGGTGCCTGTCAAAGGAAGTCCAGTAGAATCACTTGAATAATTGGAATTAATGGGTTTATGGTGGAACTGTTTCTCTTGTGAACGTATCAGTTATTTCTGATGTTTAACTAACAACTTCTAGACTTTTGACATAACCCCAATGGCACTTATCCCTGTTACATTCTGCGTCCCAAATCACACCATTTTCCCTATATTGAGCACTACTTTTGACCAGGGCCCATATCGACTCTGGTCAAAAGCAGTGCACTATATAGGGAATAGGGTGGTATTTGGGACATGCTATTGGTTTCCATTATGTGTCCAGTAAGGAATTTTAATCACTGTTGAACCCTTCTGCTATACACAAATACAATACACAGATACACAACAGACACATCTCAGCTTTTATGGGCCAGCTAAAGTATAGCAGATGTTTCAATAGGGCATGGATATTCTGGACAGTTGTCTGTCCGGTTCATGTCAGGCGATGGGCTGGGTTCACATGAAGTTTAAAGGTCCCAGAAAATCGCTCTTTGTGGTCGAGGCTGACGCCACCCCCCCCCCTGTATATCGCCAGGAGGACCACTGAGTTTCTGTGTGTGTGTGTGTGTGTGTGTGTGTGTGTGTGTGCTTGTGTGAAACCTTTAGTTTTTAGTAATCAAGTTCTCTGCTTTGCGAATTAATTTCAGACAACAATTGGGTTCACATAGAGTTCAAAGGTCGTAGAAAAGAGCTCCTTGTGGTGGATTCTACTGCCTCCTTACCAAAACCATGGAGCCATACTCAACCATACACAACCGGCCTCTGTTGCTCCTTCCCTTCCCCTGGACTTCAGACGCTGCCCTAGTCAAAACTAGTGCACTATAAAGGGAATAGGGTTTCATTTGGGACTAGGACTGGGCCAGTCCAGTGGGTGGTTGTGTCTTCAGTCCAGTGGGTGCGTTGTGTTTCAGTCCAGTGGGTGGTTGTGTTCTTCAGTCCAGTTGGGTGGTTGAGTCTTCAGTCCAGTGGGTGGTTGTGTCTTCAGTCCAGTGGGTGGTTGTGTCTTCAGTCCAGTGGTGGTTGTCTTCAGTCCAGTGGGTGGTTGTGTCTTCAGTCCAGTGGGTGGTTGTGTCTTCAGTCCAGTGGGTGGTTGAGTCTTCAGTCCAGTGGGTGGTTGTGTCTTCAGTCCAGTGGGTGGTTTGTCTTCAGTCCAGTGGGTGGTTGTCTTCAGTCCAGTGGTGGTTGTGTCTTCAGTCCAGTGGTGGTTGTGTTCTTTCAGTCCAGTGGGTGGTTGTGCAGTAAACAGCTGCTTGCTTCCAGTCATACCTCTTCATACTTTCAACAAGTAGAGGAACATCTCAGTGGAGTTGATCTATAAGCTAGCAGCACCCGGTTTGGTATAAAAGGCTACATTTCTCTTGATCTAAGAAGGACAGAGAGATCAACAGCATTGGTCAAAGGCCTATCTAATTGGTTTGGGTATCTAACCAGGCTGTAGGCTACGAATAATTGGAATAATCATTGTTTCATTCAGAAATCTTCCCATTTTTAGCTTGTCTGAACAAAATAAAATCCTTCAGCATGACTTGGTAACAGATTTATTGAATGTTGGACTCCATGGGGACGTCCCAAATGGCACCTGGTCTATTCCCTATGTAGTGCACTACTTATGACCAGAGCCCTATGGGACCTATTCCCTATGTAGTGCACTACTTTTGACCAGAGCCCTACGGGGACCGGGACCCTATTCCCTATGTAGTGCACTACTTATGACCAGACCCTATGGGGACCCTATTCCCTATGTAGTGCACTACTTTTGACCAGAGCCCTATGGGGACCCTATTCCTATGTAGTGCACTACTTATGACCAGAGCCCTATGGGGACCCTATTCCCTATGTAGTGCACTACTTTTGACCAGAGCCCTACGGGGACCGGACCCTATTCCCTATGTAGTGCACTACTTTTGACCAGAGCCTATGGGACCCTATTCCCTATGTAGTGCACTACTATACAGAAGCCTATGGGGACCCTATTCCCTATGTAGTGCACTACTTTTGACCAGAGCCCTAGCTCCACTATATAGGTAACAGGGTACTATTTGGGACACCAAACACACGCTGTTTTCTCTCAGCGTGCGACAGGTTTATGGAACGTGGGACAGGCTGTCATGCATTGAAGTTTTTGTTTTAGTAGGGCCTGTGGTGTAGTGTGGTATTTAACACATGGATGACTTGCAATTGCCTGAGATTTTCCATGATAACAAAAACAAGATAATTTAGGATTTAAGATTGACAGATTATTATTTTTGCCATTTGCCTGAGTTTAAAACAAACAGAACAGACCAAGGAAGGAAGGAGGAATAGAATTGACAGAAAAAAAGGAGAGCAGACAAATAATTCTTCCAGAAAAGAGGAATCAAAGAGCAAGCCAGCTCTCAGCTGGGTCTGTAAGGGAGTCAGCCTGCATCTTCTCCCTTACCAGAGCAGCCAGCTCTCAGCTGGGTCTGTTAGGGAGTGGGGCTGCATCTTCTCCCCTACCAGAGCAGCCAGCTCTCAGCTGGGTCTGTTAGGGAGTCAGGCTGCATTCCTCTCCCCTACCAGAGCAGCCAGCTCTCAGCTGGGTCTGTTAGGGAGTGGGGCTGCATCTTCTCCCCTACCAGAGCAGCCAGCTCTCAGCTGGGTCTGTTAGGAGTGGGGCTGCATCCTCTCCCCTACCAGAAGTAGCCAGCTCTCAGCTGGGTCTGTTAGGGAGTGGGGCTGCATCCTCTCCCCTACCAGAGGCAGCCAACCTCTCAGCTGGGATGTTAGGGAGTCAGCCTGTGTCCTCTCCCCTACCAGAGCAGCCAGCTCTCAGCTGGGTCTGTTAGGGAGTGGGGCTGCGTCCTCTCCCCTATCAGAGCAGCCAGCTCTCAGCTGGGTCTGTTAGGGAGTCAGGCTGCATCCTCTCCCCTACCAGAGCAGCCAGCTCTCAGCTGGGTCTGTTAGGGAGTCAGGCTGCATCCTCTCCCCTATCAGAGCAGCCAGCTCTCAGCTGGGTCTGTTAGGGAGTGGGGCTGCATCCTCTCCCCTACCAGAGCAGCTAGCTCTCGGCTGGGTCTGTTAGGGAGTGGGGCTGCATCTTCTCCCCTACCAGAGCAGCCAGCTCTCAGCTGGGTAGGTTAGGGAGTCAGCCTGCGTCCTCTCCCCTACCAGAGCAGCCACCTCTCAGCTGGGTATGTTAGGGAGTCAGCCTGCATCCTCTTCCCTACCAGAGCAGCCAGCTCTCAGCTGGGTATGTTAGGGAGTCAGCCTGCATCCTCTCCCCTACCAGAGCAGCCAGCTCTCAGCTGGGTCTGTTAGGGAGTCAGGCTGCATCCCAAATGGCAACTCTATTAGGTCCTGGTTAAAAGTAGTGCACTATAATAGGGAGGGAAGAGGATGCCTTTTGGGATGCAGATACTGTATGGATGAGACTTTAAATAGAAGGGAAATTGGCTTATATTGAACA
This sequence comes from Salvelinus sp. IW2-2015, assembly GCF_002910315.2. Taxonomy (NCBI): domain Eukaryota; kingdom Metazoa; phylum Chordata; class Actinopteri; order Salmoniformes; family Salmonidae; genus Salvelinus; species Salvelinus sp. IW2-2015. Next base: position 43,903 of record NW_019945203.1, read on the forward strand.
GATGTCTTTGTGAGCCCTTTGTGACTGTTTTAAAGACATTCAATAACACTTAGTTTTTCACTGGCTCGCTGCTGATTATTGGAAACCACTGACGTTCTTCATAAAAAAACATTTAGTTATAGAGAAATTAATTGAAGCCAGCTTCATATATTCTTTTTTACAGTTTATGTTATGATATTCTGTCTCTTTGCAGATTTGTCTRAGAGACTCGTCGAGATGAAAGAGAGTACATGCGCCAGCTGTCCCGTCAGTCCACAAACCTTGGTCTTCCATGAAGGATGTTTTCCCTGAGGGAGATCGTTAACTCACCACAAAGGTGTTTGTCTGCAACCCAATTCCCAAATTGCACCATAATCCCTACATAGTGGACTACTTTTGACTTATAGGCCTTGGTCAAAAATAGTGCACTATACAGGGAATAGGGTGCCATTTAGGATGCAGTTAAACACCTCTGTGGTGTGTGTGTTCGCTAGCTCCCTCAGTAAAAACAAAGAGGAGAGATAGAGAAGAGATTAGAACACTAGATTGATCTGTGGATTCTAGCGGTCGACTGTGTTAAGACTAGACCACTGTAGGATGCTCTCACAGACTATGATTGAGCATACTCTCCAGACAACCCCAGTTAAACAGGGCTCTGCACTAAGCGGTCGAGATCCATTACACCATCGGCTGTTTTAGAGCCTTCCGCCATCGCCTCGTTGACTTCATGATCGGCTGACCTAACACTTGATTGAGACAGCAAGGGAACTAGTGCCTACTGAGTGATTGATTAAGACAAGGAAGACCAATGGTTTTAGACCCAGGGCCCGGTTTTTAAGACTTAAGACGCACCTGTTAGACAGGCTCCGGTGTTAAAACTAGACCACACTGTTAGATCAGAAGCCGTGGTTAAGCTAGAACCCCTACTGCTTAGACAGGCTCTGTGTTAAAGACTAACCCATGTTAGACAGGCTCTGTGTTAAGACTAGACGCCTCTGTTAACCGGGCTCGTGTAGAGACTAACCAGCACTGTAGACAAGGCTCCGTGTGTAAGACTAGACCACTGTAGAGCAGTGCTCTGTGTTATAGAGCTAGACCCGCTGCCTTAGCACAGGCTCCGTGTTAAGACTAGGACCACCTGTTAGAGCAGGCTCTGGTGTGTAAGGACTAGACGCACACTTGTTAGACAGTCGTCTGTGTTTAAGACTAGACACTGTGAGAGCAGGCTCTGTTTAAGACTTAGACACCTGTTTAGACAGGCTCTGTGTTAAGACTAGACCATCTGTTAGACAGGCTCTGTGTTATAGACTAAGACACTGTAGACAGCTCTGTGTTAAGACTAGATGCACTGTTAGACTCAGGTCTTCTGGTGTTATAGTACTAGACAACTGTTAGACAGGCTCTTTGTAAGACCTAGACCACGTTGTTAGAACATGGCTCCTGTGTTAAGACTTAGTACCCGACTGTTTATTCGACGGCTCTGTGTATGGTTCCCTTCGCGGAACACTTGCATGAGGCCAAAAACATCTATGGCAGTTTCTGTTGCTTACGTCCCAAATGACTCCCTAGTTTGCGCTATTATATGGTGCACTAGTCTTTTGACCCCCGGCCCCTAGTGAGCAGCGTATGCACAACTACACGAGGGAATAGGTGCTTACTCTTCCTGTGACGGCGCCGTACCGCTGGATTGGGGTAATTTACTAGAACGGCAGTGGCACCAGACTCTTCCGGCGGCAGACAACAACAATAAGTCCTCTCTTTTCCCCCTCCTCCATTCTTCCGCGCTGGCCATAGCAACTTAGGGGGATGCCTTCGAGTAACACACAAATTTAAGGTCGTGGCTGTAAATTTTGTAGCCCAGAAAATACCCATTTCTGCTTGGGGGAACGTTATCCGCCTCTCCTAGGCGAGAGGCCCAGCTTCCAAGAGGTCCACGGTACCAGCCATTAGCCGAAAGAGTAGATATTTAGTTCACAGGACTGTAGGATAACGTTCAATTGTAAAGATAGCCACATTCTATAGAACCTCTTCCACTGTAAAGGATACCGACATTCTATAGACTCTTCCATTGTAAAGATAACCACATTCTATAGAGCGTGCTCCATTGTAACGATAGCCGACATTCTATAAGACTCCTTCACTGTAATGAAGATACCCAGCCTTCTCTAGAACTCTTCCATTGGTATCGATAGCGCACATTCTATAGACTCTTCCATTGTAAAGATACCAACATTCTATAGACTCTTCCATGTTAAGATAACCACAATTCTATAGGACTCTTCCTCATTTGGTAAAAGTATTACCACATTCTATAACTCTTCCATTGTATAGATACACATTCTATAGACTCCTTCCATTGGTAAAGATACCACAGTCTAGTAGACTCTTCCACGTAAAAAGATACCAGCAGTTCTATAGGACTCTTCCTTGTAAAGAGCTACCATCATTTCTATAGACCTCTTCCTTGTAGAAGAAGACATTCTATAGGACTCTTCCATTGTAAGAGATACCACATTCTAGTATATCCTTCCATCGTGTGAAAGATAGCCAATTCTATGAATCTTGCCATTGTAAAGATACCACATTCTATCGGACTCTTTCATTGTAGGAAGATGAGCCACTGATTCTAGTGACCCTTTCATTGGAGAACCGATTACAAGTTCTATACGACTCTTCCACTGTAAAGTACCACATTCTGTAACTTCTGTTCCACTGTATAGATACCAATTCTTATAGAGCTCTTTCATGTAAGATAGCCACATTTCTGATAGGACTCTTTCATTGAAAGATACCACAGTATCTATAGATCCTCTTCCACTGTGAGCGAGAACCTACATTCTGTGAGGACTCTCATCTGTAAAGCTACGGACAGTCTATGGGACTCTTTCCTTGTAAGATACCACATTCTATGGACTCTTCTGATTGTAAAGATAACAACCAGTTCCAGAGATCTCTTCCATGTAAAGATACCACAGTTCTATATATCACTTCGCATTGGAACTAGATACCACAGTCTATAAGCTTTTCCATTGTTAAAGATACCTACAGTTCTAATGACTCTTTCCATTGTAATAAGGGATACCGTACATCTATATAGACGTGGCTCTCCACTGGTAAAGATATCCACATTCTATAGACTCTTCCACTGTAAAGATACGAATTCTATAGACCTCTTCCATTGTTAAGATACCACATTCTATAGTTATCCTTGCCAATTGTGGAAAGATAACCCGACATTCTATATGACTCTTCCACTGTACAGATTACCACATTCTATAGACTCTTCCTTAGAAGATAGCCACATTCTATAGACGCTTCCACTTGTAAAGATACCACAGTTCTAGAAAATAGACCCCTTCCCCTTTTTCCCACTGGAAAGATCCGGACATTCTGATACTGACTCTTCCATTGTAAAGATACCACATTCTATAGACTTTCCACTGTTAAAGATATCCGAACATTCTTATTAGGACTTCTTCCACTGTAAGGATACCACATTCTATAGACCGTCCTTCCATTGTAAAAGAGTACCGACATTTCCTATATATCCGTTCCATTGTAAAGATACCAGCATCTTATAGAGCTCTCCACTGTAAAGATACGGACCTTCTATAGACTCTTCCATGTGTAAAGATACGACATTCTATAGACTCTTCCACTGGTTAAAGGATACACATGTCTATAGACTCTGTCCATTGTAAAGATACCGGAATTGCTAGTATACTCTTGTATTGTAAAGATACCACGATTCTATATGGCTCTTCCATTGTAAAGATACCAACATTCTATATGACTCCGTTCCCATTGTAAAGAAATACCAAGCGATTCTATAGAAAACCCCCCCCCCCTCTTGTCCATATTGTAAGATATCCGGCAATGCTATATGGACTCTGTCGAGTTAGTTAAGGATACACATTCTATAGACTCTTTTCTAATTGTTAAAGATAGCCACATTCGTATAGTGCTCTTCCAGTCTGTCAGAATAGGACCATCATGATCTAGTAGACTCTCCTTCTCACTGTAGAAGATAGCCACATTCTATAGCGACGTCTTCCACTGTAAAGAGACCCGACATCGCTATCGACTTCTTCATGGTAAAAGATACCGACATTTCTATATAGAGTACTTCCATCTTGTAAAGATACCGGACATTCTAGTAGATCTCTTCCACTGTAAGGAAGATAGCCAATTCTATTAGACGTCTTCCGATTGTTCAAAGATAGTCAGTACATTCTATAGAGCCCATTCACTGTAAAAGAGTACCTAACATTCTATATCGGACTCTTCCACGAAAGAATACACATTGCTGTAGACCTTCCAGCTGTAAAGATACCACATTCTATAGGACTTCTTCCACTGTAAAGATGACCACATTCTACTAGACTCTTCCACTGTAAAGGATAGCTACATTCTATAGACTCTTCATCTGTAAAGATACCACACCTTCTATAATGAATGCTTCACTGAGTACCCGAGAGATACCACATTCTGTAGGAGTCTCCACTGTCAAAGATACCGACATTCCTGAAGTAGACGTTTCCACTGTAAAGAGACCACCCTTCTATAGAAGTCTTCCACCGTAAAGTCACCGACAGTTGCTTATAGACTGCTTTCGATTGCTAAAGAACCGACAATTCATAGGACGGCTTTCCATGGGTTGGTGAAAGATGAGTGGGACATACCCTATAGGGACGTCTGTTCCCAACTGTGTGACAGATATCCGACAGTGCGTAGTAGAGCGTCGTTTCCTGGGTAAAGGGAGTACCGGGGCACATTCTATAGACTCTTCCACTGAGTAAGCATTATGCACATTCTAATAGACTCTGTCTGCCATTGTAAAGAGATAGTCCCAATCTAGTATGACTCTTCCGAGAGAAATACCGACATTCTATGAGACTCATCCACTGGTAAAGATAGCCACATTCTATAGTACTCTGTTCCAGCGTAAGATAACCAACGATTCTATACGACTCTTCCACTGTACTAGATACCTGACATTGCTATAGACTTTCATTGTAAAAGATACGACAGTTGTCTATAGGTCCTTCCACTAGTGAATAGATACCACATTCTGTAGACTCTTCCATAGTAAAGATACCACAGTTTATTAGACTCTATTCCCATTGTAAAGAGCTGACCAACATTGCTATTGAGGCTCTCGCTTTCCGATCTATTATAGAGACAAAAATGTACCAGAAAAGGAAAAGAGGTGGCATTGGAAAACTCGTGTTTACAGTCCTCATTTTTTTCCACCCGTCTTCAATACATGGAAAAAATGATAGGAATGATCTCGCTTTCTTCTCCGAGGCAGCCTAAAAAACAAACATCAACACACACACGACAACACAATGATCCAGAAACTATCTACCGGTATCGCTGACAGTGGGGATTCAATTAAACACCATATGTACGACCTCCAACAATCTACTCATTGATTAGGTCGAGGTGGTTACTTGTTAAAACAGGTCTATTGTCAATGCACTCCAAGTCATCATGCATCAGATTTGCATCAGTAACTGCTATATCCTCTGTTTTCCCCCTCCCCATCACACGCCGTTTCACGGACCTCTCCTAGAAAGAGACAAAACCTCAAAAAGTTAAACATAAACACGCAACAATCCACATGAGGATCCTATCATTAGACAAAAGTTGTATCCATGTAGTTTATTTAACGACACCCCCCCTTGAGCTACTGACCACCCTGAACGTCCTCGACCCCCCCTCTGAGCTGACCGTATCACCCGTCCCCCTCTGAGGACTCGACCGCGCTCTCGACACGCAAGACCCTCCTCGAGCTGACCTAGTATGAGGTGGATCTGATGGAAGCCTTCATACAATACGGACAGAGCAAAGACACTGAGAGATGACAGTACTCATGGCCTTGCCCCGTCCCAAACTGCAGTGCCATCCCTATTCCTATGTATGGCACTACTTTTGACCAGAGTGCTATGGAACTCCTGGGCCATTTGGACGGCAGAGAGATTTCTCCCTCGAGGAGTCAAAGTCAATCCTCACAGTGCCAGAAAACTGCCTGTCTTTCTCCCTTGGCAACCAGAAGACATAACAATTCCTGGAGGAAGAACAGGGTGATTCTCTCCTCTCTAATGCTCTCCTCTCTCTAGCGCTCTCTCTCTCTCTGTCCTTCTCTCTTCTATCTCTTCCTATCTCTCCTCGTCCTCATCTCCTCTCTCTCTCTCTCTCTTCCTCTCTCCTCTCTCCTCGTCTCTCTCTCTCTCCTCTCTCCGTTCTTCAGTCTCTATGAGAACCAACAGTGGTAGCTGTTCAAGTTCAGAAATTCTGCTGGTGTGAGAACTGCTCTTAAAAAACCCAGCAGAATGACTGCGCCAAAGACGCTCAGATGAATTAAGCTACTGGTTCACAATCCAAGAACGGGAATGAAGGAACATC
>NW_019945204.1:0-11045 GCF_002910315.2 Salvelinus sp. IW2-2015
ATTTATCGTCTGTGTAACTTCCAGAATAATAATAATCTATTAACCACTGAACTGAGTCTTTCTGTCTCTTAATCATATCGGTAACATTGATAGGTATTTTGATTGTCTTGACAATAAAAAAAAAGACCAACAAAAAAAAAGACAAAGTTTGGTGTCCCAACAACAAAAACCACTCTTAAAAAAACGCGTCAGTATATGCAGCGAGCAAAAATTCAATGTGTCAAATGTTAGGAGAATTGCACGCACTGTATTTACACTAATCAAAAGCACTCTCTTTTCCTAAATGCATGTACAGATTATCCTCCCATTATAAAAATAAATATGTACCACGGTGGATTGTACAGGAACCAATAACACTGAATATTACCCGTGATTTGACTCCATATAAACTGAATATGTTGCCAGGTGAATTGTACAGAACCTCCATTATAAATACGAATGATGTTACCAGGTTGATTGTATAGAAACCTTGCACCTGATATTTCAGTAGTACGGAACTTTTTAACTGAATATTATCCAGGTGATTTGTATAGGGAATCCTCCCTATTTAACAACTGATTATTTACCAGGTGATTGTACAGGAACCTCCATTATAAAACTGAAATGTCCAGGTGGATTGTACAGTAAATCTCCCATTATAAACGACATATTGTTCCAGGATTACAGGAATCATTATATGAAAATTTCCAGAGTGTAAGGCCCTATTATAAACTGATATATGTTACCCAGGTGATGTACAGCAAACCTCCCATTATAAACTGAATATGTTACCAGGATTGTACAGGAACCTCCCCATTATAAACCTAATATGCCAGGATGACTGTAAGGAACCTCCACTTTATAACTGACATATTTACCAGTGATTGAAGACAAACCTCCCATATAACTGAACACTGTTACCAGGTGAATTGTACAGATAACCTCCCTTATATAACACGTTAATATGTTACCATGTGAGATTGTTCATTAGGAACGCTCCCTATTTAATAACTGAATTATTTTACCAGGTGAGTTTACAGCGGAACCTCCCTTATAAACTGAATAGTTCCAGTGATTGTACTACACCTCCCACGTATAAACTGAATATTTGTTACCAGTGCTTATCTAAGAACCTTCCCACTTTAAAACTAATAGTGTTCCAGTGGATTGTACAGGTAACCTCTCCCATTATAAACTGAATATTTTTACAGGTGGTATTTATAGAACACCTCCATTATAAAATGAATTATTTTAACAGTGGATTTGTACAAGAAGCCTCCCAGTATAAAACAATAAAGTGATTACCGCAATGATAGGGAGAGAACCTCCCCATTATTAAACTGAAATATGTTACCAGTTGAGTTGTACAGGAACCTCCCTCTATTTAATTAAACGAATTATTCCTACTTGACATTTGTACAGAACTCTGCCGCCATTATAAAACTTGATATCTATAGTTCTTACCAGGTGATTGTTTACAGTAAATACCTTACTCCAGCTTTTATAGAGACTATAAATGTTACACATTGATTTTTGCTACCAACCTTTAACCACATTATAAACTGGATATTGTGTTGCCATGTGATGACAGGAAACCCCTATATAAACTGAGAGATTACCACGTGAGATTTACTAATATTTTCTCTCAGCAGAGAAGTGAAGATTGGTGCCAGGAATATAGGTTATAAACCTCCACCATTGATAACAGTTGAATTGACCAGGTTGAATGACTGGGACATAAACCGCTCAATAAAGTCGGAATATTCGGACCAGAAGTGAAATTTACAAAACCACCATAAAAACTTAATACCAGGAAGTAATGGTATAGGGAATCAGTCCCCTAATCTAGAACCCGAATTTCCCCTGTGATGACAGGCAAACTCCCAAAAAACTAATGATGCCACACGGATAATCTCCCCACTAGAATAACGAAAGACATGTAATGTTATACTAGAACCCCTCCCAAAAAGGTCGAATATCTCATACCAGCGATAGATGAAGTACAAGAACTCCCACCTAAAAACCTCAAGTAAGTACCAGCGGAATAATACAAGAGCAACCCTCCCAAGACACCTTTTGAATATCTACCAGGACCATGTTAGTAGAACCGCTCACCAATTATAAACTGAAATGACCAGTGGAGACCACAACCCAGCTGCCCACGATCTTTTGGCTGAGTCAATACCTCGAGCATTGTCCCACGCCTGAGAAATTAACCTAGCAAGAATCGCCCCCATTCAATCATATACGCTCTAAACTAAATTTCCTGGCCCCGACAGTTCTCCCGCCGCTTCCTGCTAACCTAAGCTCCCTCTTTCTAGAGCGCCACAGCCTATGAACTCTCTCGTAGCCGTCCCGGCGCGCACGAGCGCTCTCTACCCTTGAGCGGCGCCTACTGGAAGCGCTCTATTAGCGTGTGTTAGTCAATTTGTAAGGCCGCTTGTATGCCCCACGGCAACTCACGAGCTCGAGTTTGCGATGGAAACTGGCTGAGACTACGTCCAATCATCTCATTCTACACTTGAGACGCCTGAACCAGGCAATTACTATCCAGGAACAAAATGCTATTAGAGCGAGGCGACCATTCTCTGACCTAACTGCTCCATCCAATACGACTCGCGGAGAGAGAAGAGGTCAAGAGGTACGCGGATTGGCCTGCTCGAGAAGGAGCGGAACGGGCCGGAGTGTAAATAGCAGGCCCTTCAGGGAGCGAGGTTTTTTCTTTATTACTAATCAAGCTCCCTACCGCAAAGACAAACTGGTTCTCTCATGACTCAACATGCGAGCAAACAGGTTAGAAGCTGTATGTAGCAGGTTAGGCAGAATCAGAGCGCGTTACAGGGAATGAGACAGCCGCAGTAAGTGGTGCTGGTAGAGGTACAGCTACCCAGACTGGCGACTCTAAAAAAACTACATTACAATACCTAGGAATAAACAATGCCGCCTCTCAGTTTCCCTAGCACTAAAAGCCGTTTACCCCCCATCAGAGAGATTGTGAAACAGAAATCCTTTTCCGTCCCCTAACAGAGCCCCTAAAGATCCAACATAAAACAGAGCCTGCGTTGACTATTGATTCCATTGGTACCTGGCAGCCACACTTGGCTCCAACCTATCCTCTCTGGGAATACCAGGCCCCACAACATACAACTACCACCAACGCCATGGAGGGGGGGGGGACCCACGCCTTCTTCAGTCTTGTCTACCTAGTTTCCGAAGATTCCCTATTCTTTGTGAATAAATCGCTTTCCATATAAACAAACTTAAACCAAGTGAACCAGCTAAAGCCACTCGTTCATATGAACATACATTTTTTAAAAGGGTAAAATCGAACCATGATCCACTCAGACTCAGTCGGAATACTTCAAGTGGACAGATAAAAATAATGTACATATCAATTGGCAGCAACTGTCCTCAATCCAACAAGTAGATTACCTTAACACGCAGCTCCCCTGTCCCCGCTCGTCACTGCTGAGTGGAGACAGAAAACAAGTACCACCAAAGATAAAAGGTGCTCAAGAAAAAGAAGTCACTGATCCGATCTTAACCTGTAGCGGAATAATTATGCCAATGAACAAGCGGAACTAACAAATATACTCTGCCTCTCCACACAAGAAACCATCGCGTTTACTCATAGGTCATCCACTTAGAAACTCACGTTGAGGCTGACCATTGTCCCAAACACTGCAGTCGATAAGCCATAACAAAGCCACCATCAAAAATCCTCGCAATGCGATCAAACAAGCGAGGAAAACATCCGTGTCCACACCTGTATTTTCCACCATACACCCATGCCCATGATTGCGCACAAGAAGGGAACTCTCAGACCAACACCTCATATAATATATGGCGGTGTAAGTTTGCTGTAAGGCTTGCCTGGAGGCAACTTAACGTTATTGGATATACACTAGTAAAATCTCTTCTGCGGGACAAGAACCATATTATCAAGGTAATAAACCTCTTGCCTGTATTTACCCCCAACAAATGAAATGCGGAAAGTACGCAGACTGTCGAGGAATGTGGATCCACAATGGAATAAAGCAAGCTAATCCCCAGACAACCGTGCCACACATGTGGATGATCTGGCACACAGACTCGGTCAACGAAATTCCCCGCAAAGGTAAGGAATCCTATACGCGAGTTCACGAGAATGGGAATGAAACTGAGTAGACAGGAGCCTGCAAAAGGAGGATGTTCTAGATATGTCTCTGCAACCACCATATGCGGTCTACTTTGATGCTAATGGCGCATTTTCAATCTGAGAAAGTAAAATAGAGAAAGCCACAGACAGACCAAATATATTGATGAACCAAACTCACCTTGTCCGAGAAGAGATAATCTCCCATAGTCAAACCAATGCGTTACGTCAAAACGAGTACAACAACACACCCCAGGGTAAGCCTACAACCCGCAATACATCACAAACCCCTTATTGTTACAAGTTAGGGGATTATCTAAACCACCCATCCCCTAAGGGAAAAACAATTGGAACCATTATCCTTGTTTGGACCGCTAGGTTACCCCAGTTTAATGCAAGAGACACGTATCTCATAGACACACCCATCCCCGGTTGGGGCTTTATTGTGAGGCGGTACAGTAATAGCATTTACATTTAAGTCATTTTTCATCTAGTCGGCTCGACGCAGACTCTACAGACAAATCACCACCAAGCACCCTGAACCATGTTTACATCTAATGATCTACACCTGGCCTTATATGCTCCATCGTCTGGCAGTCAACACGTCTTATGTCCTGAATATCAACACCTTCCAGGGTCTTTCCACGTCAACGACTTTTGATTCCATTCCGCAAATCAGGCTAAACAAACCCTGACGGAGAAATAAACCCACAGCTTTCTCACTTCAGAGACCACACCACTACAGCATAGCCCAATCAAAACTGCGAACCAACCTGTATTCTCCGAAAGCCAACACATTTTAAACGTGAAGACTGAGCCCGGTGCCCTGTGAACCCCAAATCCAAACACGGTAGTGACTAGACCTGAGAGAGTAAATGACACCCCCACCTGTCTTGTGGACACCTCCAGCCCGTAACCCATAACACACCGCTAGACATGACATATTTCGAAGTTCAAGACATAGGAGAAGGTCAAGCCCAATCACAACTACCCAAATGACGGACCAACGAGAGGATGATAAATCCATGACCTCCTCGTCGTCTGAGCCCTTCTGTAGGAAATAGCAACCCCTAACTGCAAGTCAAGAGCCAGACGTCTGAAAGATGAAGAACCTAGCCATATAAGCGTTCATTTGCAAACACAGTGATTGATCTTGACACTCCCACCTTGAAGCTTTTTCAAAAAACACACTTCTCACACTAGCTGTCGCGTCTATCCAAAGAGAAAACCTGCAATTCTTTTTGGCTTGCGAGCAGAGGAAACAGCGGATGGAGAGAGAATCACTCTTATCTCCAATATTCTATCCCCACCACATATCATGGCTCTCCAGTAAACACAGACCCATATCAAACCACGCAAAAACCGACCTAGCCAAACCATATCCCTGATGACATAAAAGAGCACTTGTGTGTTAAATCTTTTATTTTCTCATCCCATCATCAGGAAATTAGAGGAGGAACAGCGAGGGCGAAGTAAAAAAACCCATGATTATGCCTGATGTATCCCCAATAAGACAAACTACCTACAATACACACGGGCCACCATACTAAATTAGCACACCCCTTTCTATTCCCCACCACACATCACCCTCTACTACAACACACACACACAAAACCACACCATCAAGAAACCTCTAGTATCCATACCAACGCAACACGGCACGATAGTGAAGATAGCAACACTTCCTCGGAAAGGGACCCCGAGCAGAAGGGGTGTTTTTTAAGAAGGTGACGAGATGAGAAACTTTGAACACACTGAGGAGCCCCGAGCATAAACCAGAGAGCGTGATGTGCTGGCGCGCCGCTCACAACACACCCCCCATGCTGCTATTTTTCCCATACCTCCACCAGCATCTATCCAACGACTTCAAGTCCTACACTACCCCAGCTGCAAGACTAGCGTTATAAGCAATTCCCCTGGTAGTAAACAGTTGTAATTACCTGCGTTTGTAAGGAGACTTGTGAGACGATTAAAAAGAAGACGTGGCCACAGAAACCAAACACGCGGCTTCAGATAAGAATATAAGCCATTACATCCCAACCAACACACCTATCCCTCCACTAGCGAAACCAACCTTCACTGGAAATTAAGACCTTTGATTCAGATCGTAACACAGACAGCCATGAATTGTCACCAAACCACACGCGTACCTTACTATACACTTGTTTTACTGACTGCCTGCTCTGAGATTTTAAACAAAAGCCTTTTGTCTCAGGTTCTGCCGCGCTTTGTTTTCCGTCAGAAAAAATGCCACCGCACGCACAATAACCGCAGATTCAACAACCTCTCTCCGGCGAAATAAAACCCAAATCAATTGATATTCACACTCTATCATGATTGCAAGACATTACCCTCACGCTGATGAGAACTACTCTCCTCCTCCACTACCGAATTAAATATCCCAGTAAATTCTCACTATCAAATCCCTGGCGCAAACGAACAACCAAAGCCCAGGGGAACCCTCCAGTAATTCAACGCACTGCTTCAATATAACCCTACACCTGTCTCCTTTCCTCCTCCTCCTTTACCCCTACCCTCATATCTCTATCTCCTCTTCCTCTGACCACTTATACACTCTTCCATCCCGTCCTCAAGCACGCTGACCATCTATGCGCATCAGTCGTGGAGGCCACAGAAACCCATCTAAACAGACAGTGGTCACCTACGACTGAACGAACACCCACAGTGCGTCTCCACCATGAGCCAGCTGCCCGTCAGTACCTCAACACGTTTGCTTGATAGGCAGGACGGAATAACCTGACAGGCCCCATGGCCCCAGTCTGGTGCCGCGGCGAGACCACGCCTCTAATACATACACACAACCTCAGGTGTCCTGGAAGGAGTCTGCCCAACCACTCAGGAGAATCATCGGCTACGTCTGCCTCCACATCACCATAAACACCAGCCTGAGATCCACAGTAAGCAGGTTAAAGTCCTAACAATGACCAGATCCCTCATATGTACACCAAACACACAGCCACTTAAAGAACCAACAACACCCCCCACCCCCTAACAACAACTACAATAGCTCTGCCTCATGATCGAAACAATGAGGACATGCAACTCCTGGGGAGCTGGATGTTTACGTCAGTTCATTGTGAGTAACATCTCCCATCTACGTCATCCTCTAAGCATACAATCCTCGTACAAAAAGGAAATACTTACTCCCTTACATGCGAACCTCATTATAGCCTACACATCGCTATGAGGACGAATAAACATCTTTGTCCCTTTACCTGAGGTTATTGGATGTCTGCCCTTAGCATCGTCCGCATAGAAGACTGAACATAACAAGAACCAGACACGGGTGAGTGTCTACTGAAACACGCGGTGTGTACAGTAGGTAGAGTTGTCGTGGTTGTGTTCACTCGTGAAATGCGCACGATAGACCAGCGTGCGGATAGCACCTAGACTTGTATGGCACCACGCGGATGACTGTGGCTAAGAGCGCGAGCGAGGTCGTGAGGCGTGGAACTATACACCCTGACTACAGAGCTTCATCCTCTCTCCTCACAAAAATAAGTCCACAACCCACTAACCAATCATAGCACTCCCTCTTCCCCTGGAGCCCCATCAACATACAACAGCTTCCGAGTAACATAAAGACAGACCAGGGAGGGAGAGAGTAGGGAGATGAGGAGAGAGAGAAAAAGCAGAAGGAAGGAGGGAAGCTAAAAAGAGATGGAGAGAACCGAAAGAGAGGATGGAAGGGGAGAGGGGGAAAAAAGAGTAAGAGGATAGAGAATTCCCGACAAACAAAAACAGCGGCAAAAGACCACAAGCCCCGAGGGAGAGAGGTAAGCAGCCTGAATCGACACAGCAGTGGATCGATGAAAGGAAAGACGAAAGTATGAGCAGTAGACAGAACCCGCAGAGTATGCAGAGAGACGAAGGCGAGGAGAGTGCAGGACAGTAGAACAGAAACAAAGCACGACCGAGAAGGAGGAAGGAACCCCATACTCAAACATGAGTCAACAGTAGAAACATACCCCCGAGAGAAGGCAGGAAACCCGAGACCAGACACGGAGTAGCCAGTATGAGAACAGTAAAGACCCAACCGAGGAGGAAGGAGAGAGCAGTTAGACAGACAGTAAGAGACGAGGAGGAAGGAGAGAGCAGATAAGACAGACAGCAGAGAGAGAGGAGGGAGGAGAGAGCAGTAGATGTAGACAGCAGGAGAGAGGGGGGGGGGTGGTACCAGGAGGGGGCGAAAAGGCGAACCAAGAGAGAGCACCGGAGCAGTAGATAGACAGCAGGAGAGAGCAGTAAGATAGACAGCAGGGAGAGAGGAGGGAGGAGCAGAGCAGTAGATTAAGACAGCGCCAAGAGACCAAGAGGAAAGGAGACAAGCGTCAGAGAAGAACACCAGCAGTAGAATAGACAGCAGGAGAGAGCAGTAGATAGACAGCAGGAGAGAGGAGGGAGAGAAAGAAGCCCAGCGATAACGATCGACCGCGATAAGACAACGAGGAGCGAACGCGAGAGAGCAGTAGACAGACAGCCAAGGAGAGAGGAAGGATTGACAGAAGAGAAGGGAGACTCACACCCGAGAGCGAGTAGCCCCCATAAGCCCAACAGTAAGAAGAGAAAGGAAAGGCAAAGCGCCCTGAGAGGCAGTAGATAGACTAGCTACACAGCAGAGACCGCGAAGAGAGCGAACAGAGCCGAAGCAAAGTAGACAAGATCAGAACAGCGACGAGAGTAGTGCGAAAGGCAGAGCGAGGCCGGAAAAGCACGATCCTCATAGACAAAGCAGCGCGCAAATAGAGCCAACGCTAGCAATAGAAAAATAACACCGCAGGAGAGGAGACGCAGGAGAGAGCAGACACAAGTACTCAACAAGGCAGAGAGAGAAGACCACCGCGAGGGAGAGGAAGCCGACAATGATGGCTAAGAACAACACGGGAGGCCAGAAGAGAAGACAAGCCACTCCTAGACAGCAGGAACCCGAGTATACCGGCAAGGAAGACACCACAAGAGAGCAGATAGAGTGAGGACCAAGGCAGAAGAACCGAGGGGAGAGAGAGAGCAGTGAGGACGTTACTGGCATAACAGGACACCTGTTTCTCCAGCCAACGCCCAGGCTTGGTATGGTCGCTCAGCCATCCCATCCTTCATGTGAGAGGGGAGCCGTAAAAGTGGCTTTTAATTCGATAATTGAATGAAACTAAACTTTATTTGCCGCATGTTAATGTTTTATTTGCTTGCGGGTGTGAGGGTATCTTGGTGGCTGGTCCGACGAATCTCCAGCTTGGTGATGTGTGCTGCGTCGATGTGTGTGCGTAGTGTGTGTGTGTGTGTGTTTGTGTGTAGGTTGTGTGTGTGGTTAGGGTGGGGTGGTGGTGTGTGTGTGTGCGTGCGCTGTGTACACACTAGTGTGTGGGCTCCCTGCGTGTGTCGTGTCTGTGTTGATGTGTGACTGTGGTGTAGTGTGTGTGTGTGTGATGGTGATGTTGTCGTGTGTGTGTGTGTTGTGTGTGTGTGTGGTCTTCTCGATCGTCGCAGGTGATGTTGTGTGTGTGTGGTTGCGTCTGCTTATCCATGTGTGTATCGTCTACGCAGTGTGTGTTACAGCAGGACAGAGTACGTCCTCCCCCAGGCACAGCTGACTAGCCTCTCATCTTCCATTGTACATACCTAT
Organism: Salvelinus sp. IW2-2015; assembly: GCF_002910315.2. Taxonomy (NCBI): domain Eukaryota; kingdom Metazoa; phylum Chordata; class Actinopteri; order Salmoniformes; family Salmonidae; genus Salvelinus; species Salvelinus sp. IW2-2015. Next base: position 9,756 of record NW_019945204.1, read on the forward strand.
CGATGAGTGATATACATAAATTCCCCAGGGTTAGCCTTATAGGAAACTGCTCCTTATATTTACCAAGACCTCCATACTGAACTAAGGATTCATAAAAAGGAAATCAATTTCCTCCTGACATGGGGGCCATCGCAACCAGATCCTTCACCCTCACAGACGACCAATCACAGCACTCTATACTGCCATTAGGCCCAATCAGATTCACTGTTATACTGTAGCGGTGCAGCCACTGGACCCTTCCGTGCCTGCCAGGCTCAGGGCTGGGCAGCKGCCATTTTGACTGATTTTAAGTGCTTACTTTTTTTATTACAGGTTGTCACTTACAAGAAAGGTACAAATCACAAATGCATAATGGGCATCTTGTCTGGGGGGGTTTAGCAAAGAAGAGGGAGAGAAAATATATTTATATATWTTTTTTGAAATGAACTTAAAAATAAACTTAAATAAACTTTTAAAAAATTCCGACCCCTTTTTTGTTGACTCCCTCATAATGCATTGTGTTTGACCTTTCTTATAGGGTCAGCCAGACGAAAAGGGAAAGAGGCATCCGTGGAGGAGACCACCACACCCAGTACCCCCTCCCTGCCGCCTCCTCTTCTCCCCCCGTCCCCCCAGCTCCACCTGCCCCAGATTCCCTCCGACCCCCCTAACACCACCACCACCAACGGGACACACCCCTTCACCCCCACGGGCATCGGCCAGGACTTCTACAGCCCCCACTTCCCTCCGGTGGGAGGAAAGATGTCCCTCAACTCCCTCCTGCAGCGCCAGCTCATGCAGACGTTCTACTCCAAAGCCCTGCAGGAGTCCACTGAGGGAGCAGCTCTACTGTTCGCCCCTGTCCACTACACCCCTACCTCCACCCCTACCTCCACCCCTCGCTCCACCCCTGGCCCAGGGACTGGTTCTAACCCTGTCCCCCTCTCAGCCAGCCCCCTGCCTACCCAGCAGTCTCCTGCAGGCCCAGAGGTGAACGGTAGTGGCAGTGGCCTGTCCCCCTCTCCCAGCCAGTCTGAGGGGACTGGGGGCAGTGTGTCTGACTGGGAGGACATGGAAACCACAGAGATCGCCCGGCAGATTAAGGAGCAGCTGATTAAACACAACATTGGCCAGCGGGTGTTTGGCCACTATGTACTGGGCCTGTCCCAGGGCTCGGTCAGTGAGATCCTGGCTCGGCCCAAACCCTGGAGCAAGCTGACAATCCGGGGGAAAGAGCCCTTCCACAAGATGAGGCAGTTCCTGTCTGATGAGCAGAACATCCTGGCATTACGCAGCATCCAGGGACGGCAG
>NW_019945204.1:11629-37943 GCF_002910315.2 Salvelinus sp. IW2-2015
CATAGTATTGACTAACAGGAGGACAGCGTTTACTCAGTCAGGTTCCATAGTATTGATAACAGAGGACAGCGTTTACCAGTCAGGGTTCAATAGTATGAACTAATCAGGAGGAACCGCCGTTTACCGTAGGTTTCAATAGTATTGACTAACAGGAGACAGCGTTACCAGTCAGGTTCAATAGTATGACTAACAGGAGGGACAGCGTGTCCAGTCAGGTCAATAGTATTGACTAACACGGAGTACAGCGGTTTACCAGTCAGGATTCAATGTATTGACAACAGGAAAGGTTTACCAGTCAGTTCAATAGTATTGACTAACAGGGGGAAGCGTTTACCAGTAGGTTCATAGTATTGACTTAACAGGAAGGACAGCGTTTACCATCAGTGGTTCAATAGTATTGACTAACAGGAGACGGTTTACCAGTCAGCGTTCAATAGTATTGACTAACAGAGGAATTGTTTACCAATCAGGGCTTCAATAGTAATTGATAACAGGAGGACAGAGTTTACCAAGTCAAGCGTTCAATAGTATTGACTACAGAGGAAACAGCGTTTACCAGTCAGGTTCAATAGTATTGAGCTAACAGGAGGAAGCCGTTTACCAGTCAGGTTCAAGTAGCTATTGACTAACAGGAGGACTCCAGGGGGACAGGGTCAGTTTAACCACAGTGTTGCATTCAATCGTCCAGACTTTGCTTTCTGTTATCCACGTCACCTTTGTTTTAAAGCTGTCAGTCCTCGGTTGAAAGTCCTTGTTGATTGGGCGACTATCCTCTACGTCTACAATGTGTCACCCTTGTCGTTACAGTTCAGTAGCTGTGTGTGGTCGTTTTGTGGGAACGTGTTTTATTGAAGAGCAATGAAAATACATGTGAAGCAGGAAGTTGGTGTGAGTTGAAGATGGTGTTGTTGTTTGACAGCAGGACCCAGGCCAGGCTTTTAGCCAGGCGGTAACCAGGACGTGCCAAGCAGAGGTGCAGCTCTGACCAAGCTCCGGACAGGTCTTGACCCTACAACACATGCTCGTTGTTTCTGTCCGAGTGGAGTGGAGTGGAAGTGGAGTGGAGTCGGAGTGGAGTGGGAAGTGCGAGTGGAGTGGGTGGGGTGATGGAATGAAGCGTGCCTGGTTGTTGTGCATGTACCCCCCACACACACACACACACTCTCACACACAGACACACACTCCACACAGCACAGACACACACTCACAGACACACTAGACAACACACTCACACTACACACAGAACACACTCTCACACACAGACCACACTCACACACACACACAGACAGCTCACACGCACACATCACAGAGCTCCACACACACAACCACACACAGACACTCACACACACAAGCTCACTCTCACTTTCTCTCTCTAACACACACATCATACCACCCGTCACTTGCTCTCTCACACACACACACCGACACACACACCACACACACACACACACACACAACACACACACACAACACATCACACCACAAGCTTCACTCTCTCACGCTTTCGCTCCTCACACACACACACATACTCTCTCTCAGTCTCTCACACATATGCACACACACACACAACCTACTCATACTGGCCTGGCAGTGTAAAAGAGAATAGTGTGTGAGGCGTTAAAGGAATGTCGAACAGAAGCCGCTCTCCTCTCTGGGTCAAAGGAGTGGATCATTTATAGAGTTTATGAGTTTTGTCTGTCTGTCTGTCTGTCTGTCGACTATATAGTGGTATCTTTTTTAAACAGTAGTTTTGCGAAGTTACCTTTTAGCCTTGGTGGTATGTCTAACTCATCTCCCTTCTCTCTCCCTTGTCCAGGAACATCACACACGTATCGTACTCCAGACTGTGGTTCAGACGAGGCATCAATGTCTATCTGGAGCAGGCAAGGAGAGCGCTGCAGGTGCAGAATCTGGTGAGTGTCATCTCCTCTCTGCACTGTGGTTGGAATAGGATCGACAGTGTTCCACTGTGGGGCATAGGATGAACAGGTTTGTTCCACTGTTGGTGGAATAGGATGACAGTTGTTCCCACTGTGGTAGGAATAGGATGACAGTTGTTTCCCACTGTGGTGGCATGGATGACCGTTTTTTCCACTTGTGGTGGCATAGGGAATGACAGTTGTCTCCACGTGGTGGAATAGGTGACAGTTGTTCACTGTGGGTGGAATAGGATGACAGTTGTTCCCACGTGGTGGACTTAGGATGACAGTTTTGTTCCCACTGTGGTGGCATAGGATGCAGTTGTTCCACTGTGGTGGCATAGGATGACAGTTGTTCCCTACTTGTGGGTGGATAAGGATGAAAGTTGGTTCCACTGTGGTGGCATAGGATGACAGTTGTTCCACTGTGGTGGCATAGGCTGAAGTTGGTTCCCACTGTGGTGGCATAGGATGACAGGTTGTTCCATGTGGGTGGCATAGGATGACATTGTTCCACTGTGGTGGAATAGGATACAGTTGTTCCCCTGTGGTGGGAATAGGATGAAGTTTTGTTCCCACTGTGGTGGAATGATGACAGTTGTTCCCTGTGGTGGAATAGGATGAACACGTTGTCCACTGTGGTGGAATAGGATGACAGTTTGTTCCCACTGTGGTTGGAATCAGGATGCTCAGTTGTTCCCGATGTGGTGGAATAGGAATGGCAGTTGGTTTCCTACTGTGGTGGAATAGGATACAGTGTCCCACTGTGGTGGAATAGGATTGAAGTTGTTCCCACTGTGGTGGAATAGGGTGACAGTTGTTTCCCGCTGTGTGGAATAGATGGACAGTTGTTCCACTGTGGTGGAATAGATGAGCAGTTGTTTCCAACTGTGGTGGAATAGGGTGACAGTTGTTCCCATGTGGTGGAATTGGATGCCAGTTGTTCCACGTTGTGGTGGAAATATGATTGCCAGTTGTTCCCACTGTGGTGGAATGGAATTGAAGTTGTTCCCACTGTTGGTGGAATAGGAATGCAACCAGTTGTTTCCACTGTGGTGGAATAGGAATGACAAGTTGTCCCACTGTGGTGGAATAGGAATAAACAGTTGTTCATGTGGTGAATAAGGATCACAGTTGTTCCACTGTGGTTGGAATAGATCACAGTTGTTCCCACTGTGGTGGCAATAGGAAAAATGACAGTCTGTTCTACTGGTGGTGGCATAGGATGACAGTTGTTCCCACTTGTGGTGGCATAGGATGACAGTTGTTCACTGTGTGGAATAGGGTGACAGTTTTGTTCCACTGTGGTGGCATAGGGTGACAGTTGTTCCCACTGCTGGTGGCATAGGATGACAGTTGTTCCCAACTGTGGTGGCATAGGATAAACGTTGTTACCATGTGTGGAAATAGGATGATCAGTTGTTCCCACTGTGGTGGCATAGGAGTGACAGTTGTTCCACTGTGGTGGCATAGATGACAAGCCTTTTTAGATGAACATTATATATAGCAGGTCTTGTCACATCTGTTTTGTCCTTATTCAAGAGGCTAACATTAAAGTGTCCAGGAAGTGTATTAATTAACTCAGAATATTGCTGTTATTCGTTCTGTGGTGTGGGGGCGATATACAGTCCTTGATACCGTTATGCCTTTCTCCCTCAAGCAGACTTCTCCCATGGGTCTTTCTCCTGGAGGGGGGCTGGAGGAGGAGGAGGAGGCGGTTCAGACGAGGCCATCCCGCTCCATCCCTAGAACAAGCTTCGAAGAGGAATGGAGGCCCAACAGCTGCTGTGGAACCCCATCCCGTCAAAAAGCCTCCTCTTCCTCTTCCTCGCTCTCCTCCCAGAGAGATCTACTGGTGTCCCATCTGGCTGCCTCCTTCCCTGCCTACACCCTCTGGCTCTCTCCCGTGAAGAACACCCCCACCGCCCTCCCAGTTCCCCCTCCTCGCCCTCAACAGTCCTGGACTTTCAGCTGGTGTGAAGAAGGGAGCGACAGAGGCGTCGATTGCCAGACGCATCGGCTGCATGGCGTGGCCCAGGCTGGGTCGGAGTCTGAGGGGTCTGCCAGGCCTGGAGGGGGGCACTGGGAGGGAGCTAGTGGTGGAGTACGGTGAAACACAGACCACCGTGAGATAAACCCACACTGGGCGGAGAGGAGAAACAACGGGAGACTCTAAGAGGTGAGTTACCACGCTCAGAATATCACACACCAGCCCTGGGTGAGAACAGTGTGAACTCAGTGCTGGTAGAGAGAGAGAGGGCAGGGGGGAGGAAGCGTCTGGAGTGTCTACAGCCTTTAGATCAACCGCTATGAAGTTATCCATCAGTTTTGATCGCAATATCATATTCAGAATATATGTAACCTAGTCATGTGTGTGTACGCTTGTGTCTCTCTGTATCTGTTTAGCATTCCATGAACACGTGTGTGCTGTGTTGTGTGTGTGTGTGGTGCGGTGTGGTGTGTGTGTGTGGTGTGTGTGTTAGGCCTAGGAAGTGTGTGTGACGTGGCGCTCGTCGTAAACCCGGGGCAGGTGACCTCAGAGGCCTGCGTATGCAAGCTGTGGTGCACGTGACCTGAGCCAAGAAACCCATCGAGCCTGCTACAACAGGTAATGGACTGTGTGTGTGTGTGTGGTGTTGACAAAGAAACTGACTGACGATCGTCTCTCAATTAGACGCCACTCAAACTTACGTCAACTGCTGAGCTGTAAATGATCACAGTTTAAACTGTTGACTATAACATCTCCTCACCAGCCTGGGTGACAGCAGTGCTGTTGAATAGTTGGGGGGGGGGGGGTTGGTTGCCGTCTGCCGTCATGCCAGCCGGTCACCCCTCCCTCCTCTCGCCCCAGCCCTGGTGTCAGGCTTCTGGGTGGGACATGGCAGCATAGCGTGTCTCTCTCCAGGCTTCAAGAGGACTTTCTTAGTTTCACCCTCKATGACTGCTCCATTCCAGCCTTCTGCAAAACAGAACAGGGACAGAGGGGATTATGGGGAAGGGGGACAGAGGGGATTATGGGAGGGGGAAGAGATGCAGAATAGCCTATGAATACATCCCTGTTGTTGGTTGCCCGATCTGAACTGGATAAGGTAGTCTAATGAGTTTAGTGGAGATGAATCCGTATTGTTATAAGCTACAGAGTTGTCTCTCTCAGACCTGCCAACAGTGAGGGTGTTGATGGGCTAGAGGTTTCCTTCTGACTGGGCTCGTTGACGGCAGTGTGATCTCTCACTGTTTAGTCATCTTGGACCTGGAGATTCAAAGGCTGGCACTACACCTCGTTCCACTAGTCAGCTCAGCGTCAAGACGTTGAAATGTACTAGGTCAAAAACAATTTTTTCCCCCCCGTTTGGATCTCCAGAACCAGAATAAAGAACCACTTAAGTCCGTCTTCCTCCTGCCTACCCTGTGTTTCCATTCTCTTCCAGCAGAGGGCACTCCCAGCCAGACCTCAGCCAGCTGCAGCCCTGCCCCAGAGTCCCCAKTGAGCTCTGCTGAGGAGTCATTCTACGGTTTAGGGGGGGACCGGGACCCTCTTGCCTCCCAGGCCCCGTSTATGGATCCCCCGTATGGTGAGCCATCAGGGGGGGAGTCCCAGCCRGGCACGCCCCTCCTCGGCCCCATCACAGGCCTCAGCATCCAYGAGACSATAGCCATGTCTCCAGAGCTGGACACATACGTCCTCACCAAGAAGGTCAAGGAGGTGCTGACTGATAACAACCTTGGTGAGACTCAGACTTTTTATCATTCTCTCAGTCTCCTATCTGTTTTCTCCTTCCTCTTCCTGCCATTATTCTTTCTCTCTTTACCTATTTTCCTATTGTCTTTTTTCTATTTTCCTTCTTTGTCGTTCACTCTTAGTTTAAGCCGTGCCCCTAGTTTAAGCCCGTCGCCCTAGTTTAAGCCGTCGCCCCTAGTTTAAGCCCTCGCCCTAGTTTAGCCCGTCGCCCTAGTTTAGCCCGTCGCCCCTAGTTTAAGCCCGTCGCCCCTAGTTTAAGCCCGTCGCCCTAGTTTCAGCCCGTCGCCCCTAGTTTCAGCCCGTCCCCCTAGTTTCAGCCGTCGCCCCTAGTTTCACCGTCGCCCCTAGGTTAAGCCCGTCGCCCCTAGTTAAGCCCGTCGCCCTATTTCAGCCGCCCGTCGCCCCTAGTTTCAGCCCGCGCCCTAGTTAAGCCCGTCGCCCCTAGTTTAAGCCCGCGCCCTAGTTAAGCCCGTCGCCCTAGTTTCAGCCGTCGCCTAGTTACGCCCGTCGCCCCTAGTTTAGCCCGCCGCCCCCTAGTTAGCCCGCCGCCCCTAGTTTAAGCCCGTCGCCCTAGTTTCAGCCCGTCCCCCCTAGTTTCAGCCCGTCGCCCCTAGTTTCAGCCCGCTCGCCCCTAGTTTCAGGGCCCGTCCCCTAGTTTTCAAGCCCGCTAGCCCCTAGTTCTCAGCCCCTCGCCCCTAGTTTCAGCCGTCGCCGCTATTAGCCGTCGCCCTAGTTTCAGCCCCGTCGCCCCTATTTCAGCCCGTCGCCCTAGTTTCAGCCCGCGTCGCCCTATGTTTCAGCCGTCCCCTAGTTTAGCCCCGTCGCCCTAGTTTAAGCCCGTCGCCCTAGTTCAGCCGTCGCCTCCTAGTTATAGCCCGTCGCCCTAGTTTCAAGCCGTCGCCCTAGTTTCAGCCCGCGTCAGCCCCCTTTTCAGCCCCGCCTTTTAGCCCGTCGCCCCTAGTTTCAGCCCGTCGCCCCTAGTTTCAGCCCGTCGCCCCAGTTTAAGCCCGTCGCCCCTTTTACGCCCGGCGCCCCTAGTTTAAGCCGTCGCCCTAGTTTAGCCCGTGCCCCTAGTTTAAAGCCCGCGCCCTAGTTTAAGCCCGCGTCCCCGCCCCTAGTTCTAGCACCGTCGCCCTAGTTTCAAGCCCGTGGCCCCGTTCGCCCGTCCTATTTTCAGGCGGCCCGTCGCCCCTAATTTCAGCCCGCGCCCCTAGTTTAGAACCCCGTCGCCCCTAGTTTCAGGCCCTTCCCCCTAGTTTCAGCCCGTCGCCCTAGTTTCAGCCCGTCGCCCCTAGTTTAAGCCCGTCGCCCCTAGTTTAGCCCGTCGCCCCTAGTTTCAGCCTCGCCCTATTAAGCCCGTCGCCCCTAGTTTCAGCAGCCGCGCCTAGTTTAGCCCCTAGGTCGCGCCCTAGTTTACACTACGCGCCCGTCGCCCCTAGTTTCAAAGCCGTCGCCCCTAGTTTAAGCCGTGCGCCTCACTAGTTGTTCAACCCATCGCCCCTAAGTTCAGCGTCCTGTTACCCCGTCCACTCCCCATAAGTCTTATCAACCCGTCCCCCAGTTTAAGCCCCGTCGCCCCTAGTTTTAACCCCCGTCGCCCCTAAGTTACACCCGTCGCTCTAGTTTACCAGCCCGCTCGGCCACCTTGTAACCGGGTAAAACCCCTACGCACTGGTTACCCCTGTCGCCCCCATACTTAGACCCCGTCCCCCTAGTTCTCAGCTCCGTCGCCCCTTATGATTTCTACCGCCTACTATCGCAGTCCCGCCCCTAGGTTAAGCTGTTCGCCCCTAGTTTCACTCCGTCGCCCCTAGTTAAGCCGTCGCCCCTAGTTTCACATCCGTCGCCCCTTTTCAAAAGCTGCGCCCCTAGTTTTCACCCTATCATATTTTTTTTATTATTAGATACTGCTAAAGCATTCATCACGTTATCTCCAAATACAAGCTTGGTAGTCCTTCAACCTTCACCTGACCCCCTTGATCTCTCTACCCTCTCTCCCCCCAGGCGCGGTCTGTTTGGGGGAGTAAGTATCGCTGGGTCTCGACCCAGGCCTGTGTTCTGACCTGCTGGCTCGCTAAAACCCTGGAAAAAGCGTCAGTCTAAGACGTCGAGCCATTCGTCCGCCGTATGCAGTTCTGGCTGAGGACCCACACAAACGTTGGAGAACTAATGGGACATGAAACGCCTGGAGAGAAAGGAACGGTCTCTCTCTCTCTCTCTGCATTGCTGTCGTCGCTACACACAGACCAAACACACCCGGTGATGATTAGTGACGCGAGATTTAATTACGAGGGCACGACAAATTACATGCTTTATTGGATGTGACATCAGGTGGCCGTCCAGGGGCCCACGACAGTTATCATTCTTCATCATCCAATAATCATTCAGCAGCAGTCATGCATTAAATAATGTCTCCTCCCCCTGGCTCTCTCCTTACTGCACTGATCCATTATCTGGACTTCCTCCTGGTTCCATCTCACCCCTGCTTGCCTTGGTTTCGCATTCATCCACTGCTTCGCTTTTCCCAGTCTACGCCGCTGCCTTCCTTGTTTCCCTTCAACCTGCTGTCGTTCCTGTCTTCCCAGTTCCATCCAACTGCTTCCTGGTCCATTCACACCCGCTGGCTTCCTGGTTCCACCAGTCAGCCCGCTAATCTGCTTCCTGGTCCATTCATCCACTGGCTTGCCTTGTTCCATTCACCTGCTGGCTTCTGCTTCCGTCACCCGCTGCTTCCTGGTTCCAGTCACCCGCTGCTTCCTGGTTCCATTCACCCGCTGCTTCCTGGTTCCATTCACCCGCTGCTTCCTTGTTCCATTCATCCACTGCTTCCTTGTTCCATTCACCCGCTGCTTCCTGGTTCCATTCACCCACTGCTTCCTTGTTCCATTCATCCCTTACTGCACTGTTTTCATTAATCCCCTGCTTCCTGGTTGAATTTATCCCTTGCTTCCTGATTTCATTTATCCCCTGCTTCCTGGTTTAATTTATCCCTTGCTTCCTGATTTCATTAATCCCCTGCTTCCTGGTTGAATTTATCCCTTGCTTCCTGATTTCATTAATCCCCTGCTTCCTGATTTAATTTATCCCCTGCTTCCTGGTTGAATTTATCCCTTGCTTCCTGATTTCATTTATCTCCTGCTTCCTGGTTTATTGTATCCCCTGCTTCCTGGTTTAATGTATCCCTTGCTTCCTGATTTCATTTATCCCCTTCTTCCTGGTTTATTGTATCCCTTGCTTCCTGATTTCATTAATCCCCTGCTTCCTGATTTCATTTATCCCTTTCTTCCTGATTTCATTTATCCCCTGCTTCCTGGTTTAATGTATCCCTTTCTTCCTGATTTCATTTATCCCCTGCTTCCTGGTTTAATTTATCCCCTGCTTCCTGGTTTAATTTATCCCTTGCTTCCTGATTTCATTAAGCCTCTACTTCCTGGTTTCATTCATCCCCTGATTCCTGGTTTCCCCATCGTTTCTCCCTCCCTTGATTTCGCATTAAGTAAACACATAGTAGTTCTACTTCCATTACAACTAACTTCTCTGCTATCTTCCACCCTATCAGGGTAGGATAGACATCAGGGTAGGATAGACATCAGGGTGGGATAGACATCAGGGTAGGATAGACATCAGGGTAGGATAGACATCAGGGTAGGATAGACATCATCACACGGTTCCTCTCCCAGCCATAGACATCAGGGTAGGATAGACATCAGGGTAGGATAGACATCAGGGTAGGATAGACATCAGGGTAGGATTGACATCACACGGTTCCTCTCCCAGCCTGTACTATAGATAGCTATGATAGAAAGGACAAAAGAGGAAAAGTCATGACATCAGCTGTTTGCAAAACATGATTTGCTTTGACAACGGAGCAGGCAAAAGCACAAACAAATCTGGGACCGGGCCTGGCTTCCCCAGCTCTCTCTCTGTTAGTGACCCCCTGACCCCTCACACTGAGCATGCCCACAGCAGGCKTGGAGGTGAGAGGTTCCACCACATGTTGGAGCTCACTGAGCGCAGGCAAAAGGGTGACTGTCACTGAAAGTCAGAATAGAGCAGCGGGACCAGGCCAATAGCAGAGCTGGGAGAAAAGGCAGACCAAACCATGAGTTGACCCTGTGTAGTGTATCACTTAGAGGCTACAGACACATGTACATGGCCTTGAAGCCATGTTTTGAATTTGTATTTTTCTTCTCTTTAATCGTGTCATTGGATCAGTGTGTACTGTACTGTWCTGTAGGAGATTGGGCTCCCGAGTGGTGCAGCGGTCTGAGGCACTAACAAATCCATGCTGTCATTTACACATTTGTAGCATGTAATGCTTTCAGAGGCRAACACCTTGTTCCTTGTATTGCTAAAGTTAGACATTACCGCCCCCTAGTGGGTGTTGGTACCAGTACACTGTGTTTATCTAGAACGATATCTCATCCTCGCCTCTGTCTCCCCCGTCCCCCCCCCAGCCTACCTGAAGAGACGCCACAGTTCGCTGAGTGATAGCCGTTCTGTGGACGGTGGCCTGGCAGGACCAGACTTCCTTCAGAGCTCCAGCCCCCAGCACCAGCGGCGGCCTCAGCTGTACCAGAAGAAGATCCGGGTGGTTCTGGGTCCCGAGGAGAAGGAGGCTCTGAAGAGGGCTTACCAGGAGAAACCCTACCCCTCCCCCAAAACCATCGAGGAGCTGGCCTCCCAGCTTAACCTGAAGACCAGCACTGTCATCAACTGGTTCCACAACTACAGGTCAGTTACTGTGCTACGAGCTTTCTTTAAGCACTTTAAGGCACCTGACAGGGTATGATTGGAAGCAGGTATGACTGGAACAGGTATGGACAGAACAGGTATGACAGGCAACAGGAATGAACTGGAACCAGTATGACAGGAACAGGTATGAAGGAACAGGTATGACAGGAACGGTATGAAGGAACATGGTATGACTGGAACAGGTTGGGTGTGGGTGGGTGTGTGGGTGTCTGGGGTGTCTGTGTGGGGTGTCTGTGTGGTGTGGGTGGGTGGTGTGGGTGTCTGGGTGTGGGTGGGTGCTGGGTGTGGGGTGTCTGGTGTGGGGTGGTCTGGGTGTGGGTGGGTGTCTAGGTGTGGGTGGGTGTCTAGGTGTGTGTGGGTGGTGCTGGGTGTGGGTGGGTGTTGGTGTGGGTGGGTGTGTGGGGTGTCTGGGTGTGTGTCTGGGTGTGCTGGGTGTCTGGTGTGTGGTGGGTGGGTGTCTGGTGTGTGTGTGTGTGTGTTGGGTGTTGGTGTGTGTGTTCTGTCTCTGTCTGTGGCGCGCACACGATGGAGCCGTGTCTGATGAGGAACGGGCTGTCTTACTGTAGTGACGTCACGGGCTAAGGAAGCAGTCTACCGTCTCATAACACAATAGAAACAATATACTGTGAAGGAGTTTGATGAGAATAGCCCCTTTAAACTGTGGTTCTTGGTATTTTTTAGGACGTCACTTTCATAGGCTAGAACGTTTGGGAAATAAGCTGCCGTCCATAACTCAGTTTGTTATTTAAACGGTATGATAGGCCAGTAGAAGGAACGAGGACATGTTATGGTCGTATGGTTTTCAACTTCACACGGAGGGATTTTTTCCCCCCGTCCCACATGGTAATTTGATTACACTGGTCATTCAATGTTTTTATAGGCTATTGATATGTTTTGTTCTGTCTCATTATTAGTCCTCTGGCTACTGTACGTTTTTATTAGGCTGTTAAAATGACTTTGAGATGGACACACTGTTACATTCAATGTTTGACTAGGAGAAAACCATGACTTAAACAATGACACTTAGCCTTCAGTGTCATAGTCATAACCTATCGAATGGAGAGAGAGGAGGGAATATAGGCTACTGTTTATTTTTTTTAAACAGTTAGACACAATATAGTTAATGAGTGTCCGTTTATAAAAATAAAATGCAATATACGGCTGTAGTCTGAGGCACCCAGGTATAGTCTGAGGCCCAGGCTTAGTCTGAGGCCAGGCTATAGTCTGAGGGCCCTCCTTCATAGACCTAGTCTTTACGCCTGCTCTTCCGTCCCTCCCGAGGTATCGTATCGCGCAGGGAGCTCTTCATAGAGGAGATTCGGAGGCTGCAGGTCAGCGGCAAGCAGCTAAAGCAGGGGAGGGGGACAGCTGTGACGGGACTGAGTTCAGACGGCACAGTGGGGGGCACACAGGGAAGGCCCAGTAGGAGTCCCCTGAGAACCAGGAATGGAGGTCGGGGTTGAAGCGGGGGTGTCAGGTGGATCACTGCCCAGAGAAAACTGCACTCTCAGGCTCGGTCGGATTGCCGGTCTCACAGCAAGCAACAGCACACCTCTTCAGTCTACCTGAGGAGGTACTCTCTCTCTCAGCTCCCTCCAGTCAAACCCTCAACCCCAGCTAGGAACCCAGGGAATACCCTTGCGCAGTACGAAGAGGAAGCTGCCAAGCATCGACAATGGAGTCATGCCACAGACTGGAGAAGGCTTCGCCGGCAAGAGAAGACCTTCTGAGTGGGAGTTGTCTGAACACTCCCCAGAGTCGGCTTTCTTCCATGGACCACGTTAACACTACGACACATCTGCCCTTTGATGGTCCTCCTGGTCTTTCTTCCTATTGGACAGAAGAGGGGAGCAGCAACGCCACAGCTACATTGGCACTTTTTATACACAGTCTCTTTCCTGAGAGAAAGGGATGAGAAAGTGGTTGCAAAACAAGTATAAGAAGAAGATAAAAATGAGAAGCACTTAGAAGGACAAGAATAGGAGGGAATCTTTCAAGGCTTTCTGAATACATTTGAGGTATTTTCTTCAATTATTTTTTATGAGAATCACTTAGTCCGTGCCTGGCTGGCTCACAGGGGTTTACTGGTACCCCCAAACACCACAATTTCTGGCGAGTACTGTACGTACCCCTAACACCACCAATTATGGCAGTACTGTACCCCACACAAATTGCGTAATTCCCAAACAAATACTGACAGGCAGTACTGTCCCGCCAAGACACACCAAGTTACTGGGAGTGTCTGTACGCTATCCAAACACCGAGCCAATATCTATGGAGGTGTTACCCCAAACACCCACCAGTAAGCGACTCCACCATCTGGCAGGTACCTAACCAGTTGGCAGGTACGGCAAAACCAATCCTGGCAAATGACCACAGACAGACAGAGCTGATCCTGGGGTTTCTCCCGGCTGACATGGGGTTTCTCCAGAGCTGACCTGGGGTTTCTCCGAGAGGCTGACTGGGTTTTCTCGCAGAGTGACCTGGGTTTTCGAGTTCTCGAGCTGGCGCGGGTTTTCTGCGCAGAGCTGAACCACGGCTTTTTAAAGGATGGAACACTCACAGGAGTAGAAGTGTTTAATGTGTTAGTTTAGAAAGAATAAAACCTCAGTGTCCTGGCTCAACAAGTGTCCCTCCACAGGGTGTACCGACCTCCTCATTTACCGACACTGTCTGTGACTGTTACAAAACTTTTGCCTTCTTTTCTTCTACTGGTTGGTGTGTTCTTGTAAGAGCAGTGCGACTTTTTAACCTTGTTACATCGTGTGTGTGCTGTGTGTGTGTGTGTGTGGTGTGTGTGGTGTGTGTGTGTGTGTGTGGCGCTGCGTGCGTGCGTGCGTCGGCAAGATGATTCAGGGCTGAAAGAGAAGAATCAAAGCTAAATCTAAAAACAAAAAAAGGCCACGATTTCCATAGTTACTGAGGGAAGAATGACTGTTGACCGTGTGGTCTGCTAGCAGCCATGTGACGATGGTGCTCGGCTGGGCGGGATCTCTGGTGTACTACTCTAACCTGAAGAGGAGCCACTTTATTTTCTTCCCTAGTGTCTCCAACAAGAATTTTTTATAGTATATATATAATATATGATCGATGGGTTGCCGTTAAGAGATTGGCAAGTTAGAGAAGAAGTTAATGTTTTTACTATTCAATGAATATGGTTAACTCACGGTTAAAAAGTTTTATAGTTTTTGAGGAATATACATTAGTAGTTTTAAGTAGTGATATGTTGTTGTTTTTGTCTGAGTTCGTAAGTGTACACATCGCAGTTGTGTACTAACTCCTCTGACCTATTGTGTCTCTGTCAATGTTTTTCCAGTCAGCAAATACATTTTCCCAGGTGAAATCGAGGAGACTGGTCAAAACAAGCACGGTCCCATGGTTGATATTAATTGCTGCATCACAGAGGGAAACTAGTTTGGGACTTGGCAGTACAGGTTGGCTTTTACGAATAGCCCGTGCTCCGTAACATGACCTAACTCCATAACGGACCCTCCGTATAAACCAGACCCTACTTCCGTAACAGACCGCTTACTACCGTACTAGACTCCTAACTGTCCGGTATCCAAGACTCTACTTGTACGCGACTGACTTCTACCAGACTCTTCTCCGTACTCGAAGGAACACTCACAGGACCCTCTCGTCACGGAACCCTACCTACCGTAGCATGAACCTAACATGCCTACGTCTACGAGTACGAGACTCTACTCCGTACCGACATTCGTACGACTCCGTACTCCGTACCGGACCTACTCCGTACCGGACCATACTTCCGTACGGAAGCTCTATCCGTACACGACGCTACTCCGTACCGGAACCCGTACCGGCTTCTGAAGCCCGTACAACCCCCCTTTGCGGCGATGGGCCGACGGAGCATACGTACCAGACCGTATCGGTGGCTGCTACCATGCCGTACCAGACCCTACTACCGTACCGGACGCTAACTCCGTACCGGACCCTAACTCCGTACGGGGCTTGTACCGGACCCTACTCCGTACATACTCCGTACGGACTACTCCGTACGGACCTACTCACGTACGCGACCTACTGCCGACCGGACCAACGTCCGACCTACTTCCGTATCCGCCACGCACCCTACTCACATCCGATCATGTACGGACTTACTACCGTACCGGATCTAACTCACGTACGGACCTACCTCCGTACGCGGACCCTACTTCCGTACCGGACCCTATGCGTACCGATCTTAGTGGTACATCTACTCGACCGGCCTAGCTCGTACGACTCTAGCTCCGTACCGGACTAACTCGGACTACTCGTCACGGACTATCGTACGCGGACCCTACTGCGTTTCGCGACTGGAACTACTCGTACCGGATCGCCTACTCCGTACCGAGACCCTATCCGTACGCGGACCTACTACCGTACCGGACCTAGTCTCCTCGTAACGCGGACCTATGGACCGCCACTACCCGGACCTCTGTACGGACCTCGACGTACCTTCCGTACCTCGGCCCACCTACTCCTTAGCTCGGCTACCAGTACCGGACGTACTCCGTACCGGACCTACTGACGTCTATCGCCGTACGCGGAACTCCGTAGCTGGACTACTCGCGGACCCGTCTACCGGACGTCTTGCGTACCGGCTCTCCTACGTACCTACCGTTAGACCATACCGCCGACCCTATCCGTCCCTCAGTAGGGACCTACTACCGTACGGATCCTACTCGCGTAGGACTACTCCGTACCGGACCTACTCCGTTTACGCCGACCTACGGACCTTACTCCGTGACCTGGACCTATCGTACGACCTACTCGTACCGGACTCTACTCCGTACAGGGACCACCTACTCCCCGTACGGATCACTCGTAACGCGGGACCTACTCCGTACCGGACGCTACGTCCACGTACGTCTCTCGAAACCTATCCTACTCTTTGTCTACGTGGAACCTCTGACTCGTACGATGCTAGTACACTACTCCGTACCGAGAGCGCTACTTCCGTACGAGACCTCAGATCGCGCAGACCTACCTGGGTACCATCTACTCGTACGCAGACCTACTCGCAGTACGACTCTCTTACACTTCGTATGCAGACCTATCCGTCGACCTACCCTCCAGACCTACTCGTACCAGACTCTACTCCGTAGCCTATCTCCGTACAGATCTACCATGACCTACTCCGTACCAGACCTACTCCACCAGATCTACTAGGTACTCGTCCGATATGTACGCTCTATGTACCGCTTATCCGTGAGATCTCTCGTACGACTCTCAAGTACTCAAAGACTTTGGTACACCTCCATACGACCTACCCGACCATCTATACAGCTTGCCGTACCTTCACATGCGCTCCCTAGCTCTACTCTATGCCGGCTACAGTCACCCTGTCCTTCATTCCACACGTAGTCTCTCACCTAAAGAGCTATGGGTCACATGAAGGGCAGCTGTGTGTGAAATACTGTAGCTAGTATTGGTACATGCCATATCGGTTTTTTATGAAAAGTCCTCTCTATCCCCTAAACCTCCCTCTCTCCTAAATTCGTCTCCCTCCTCTCACTCCCTCCCTCACCCTCCTCCTCCCACCCTCCCTCCTTCCTTTCCTCCTCTTCCTTCTTCCTCCTGCTCTCCGTACCTCCTCTCTCTTGTTCCTCCCGCTCTCCCTTACCACGCCTCTTCTCCTTCTACCTCTCTTCTTCCTTCTTTCTAATTTTTCCCGCTCTCCCTAACCCTCCCTCTCTCCTTCTCCCTCCTCCTCCTCCTTCTTCCTCCTTTCTCTTCCTCTGCTCCTTCATCCTCTTCTTCGCTTCTCCCGTCTCTTACCCCTCCCTCTCTTTCCTTCCCTCTCCGTCTCCCTTCACCTCCTTCTCTGCCCTTCCGTCTCCTTCCTCTTCATCTTCTTCCTTTCCTTTTCTCTCCCGTTCTCACCCTCTTCTCTCTTTCCTCCTTACCCCTCCTAAACACCTCTCTCTTTCCCTGTCAGCCCACTGCCTCCCATGCTGTGGTATGTAAGTGTGTTTTATTGTTCTGATTGGGGTCCTCTTCTCGTACTTAAGAGTGCACAACTGCCAGCCACCCTTTTATTATAAGCTGTTGTTTTATGGTTAAATATAAATAATAATAATTAGGCTCATTATGAAGTAGTGTGATATTATAATTTTACTGTAGACTCTTTGTTGGATATACGTACATATAGTTTGGTTTTTATGTCAACTTATTTATAGGTGCTGTGTTTTTGATTTGTCTCATTATTTTGATGTTTTAATTGGTAAGGATTACGAGAGAGATACCTTTTTTTATTTTACATTTTTAACTAATAGACTGCCGGCAGTATTGGGTAATATTTACAAGATGTAGTTAGTTCTCATATGTTTGTATATTGATGAATTCTGAAGGTTTTTTGGAAGTGTCATTTTATATTTGTTTTTTAAAAAGAAATGTATCTACAGTAACTGTTCAGAGCATTAACGTTTCCCTGACAACGCTCATGCTCTTTGTCGTTGAATCAAATGATACATCTAGAATACAAGATCGGAGTATCTCTTGTATAGATAACAGAATATTCCAGATAGAAATATAGATCACAGAATATTACTAGCATATTCCGATCACAGAATATCTCCAGATCACAGAATATTACTAGATCACAGAATATCTCCTAGATCACAGAATATCTACTTGCACTATTCCTAGAATGCACAGTAATATATCAGATAAGAATATATCCTAGATCACAGAATATCTCACAGATCACAGAATAATATAATAGACAGATAATTCTGCACTATTCCGATCACAGAATATATCCTAGATCACGAATATCGTACTAGCACTATCTCTATTAGCATCACAAATTAAATATCTATAGAAAGAATATCTCCTAGATCACATGATATATCTCCTAGATCACAGAATATATCTAGATCACAGAATATCTACTAGACATATCTCCTAGAATACATAATAATATAAATCAAGAATATCTACTAGCACTATCTCCTAGATTACATAATATCTCCTAGATCAGCAGATAAATCTCCAGATACATCTAATATCATAGATATCAAGAATTCATATAGTCTAGAAATATCTAGATCAACAGAATATCTACTAGGCACTATAATATAGATATTCTGCCAGAATACGAATATTCCAGTCAAGTATCTAGATACAGAACATATATCTACTAGCACTATCTCCTAGATCACAGAATATCTACTAGCATTATCTCCTAAGATCACAGAATAGGTTCTAAGTACAGAATATCTACTAGACTAATCTCCTAGATCACAGAATATCTCTAGATACAGCATATATCTACTGCCTATCTAGAATAACATATCTCCCAGATCACAAGAATATCTCCAAGATCACAGAAATATTTAGATCACAGATACATACAGACATAGAATATTTACTAGATCACAGAATATCTATATCTCCCCATGTCTCCTCTCTGATGGTGGTTGGGACAACACAATGCTGTCTCCAGGGTTACCGACGTTAGCTTAGCCTTACATACATGCATGTCGCTGTCTGTCACACGCGGTGCATAAACTCTGAAGTCATACAGGCAGCCTTGGTGTACGGTAGGGGCTTTTAGAAGATACACGTACCCTGTTGCTGCTGTCTATTGTTCTGTTAGTCGGTATGGTTTGTCAAAATGGTGTCTGGTAATATCATATAAACTCAATGAAAACTAGTCTTGACTGATCCAGCCAGGGAATCACTATTGCCAAATTGAGATTTAAGTTGTATATATTTAGGAAATGGTAGTTTTCTCTTGTAGAGTCGTAATCACATCGTGTCCCTTATAGTCGTCTGCCCATACATTAAGACTGTATGGCCTCGCCAAGCTTCAAAGCATATATCATCCATCGTAAACTGTTATTGATTGATGCAGATACAGTAATACTGTTGTTATGCAGTGGTAGAAACAGCCCGTATCGAGGCAACCATAACACCCCCATCCATACATACACCAAGCACTTACTGTGACCTGGGGGGCTGCTAAGCAAACCCCTCCTCTTCAGCTCAGCACTCCAAGGAACTCTGGGAAATGTATGCTTTCACAGAGGTTCCAAACCAGCACAGGCGTTTTACTCATGACCTGCAGCTCAGCACGAACTGCTTCTTTATACTGGTGTATGGTGTGACTTACACTAGTGACCACATGGTTGGACTACACCTGGTGACGCGTGAACAACACCTGGTGACCACCACTGGTGACGTGACAAACCTGGTGCCGTGACAAACCTGGTGACACACTGGTGAGCGTGACAACACTGGTGACCGTGACAAACCTGTGACACACCTGGTGACGTGACACACTGGTGACCACCTGGTGCACTTAGCCAGCTGCACAGGGGAATTCGTTTTCTAAACCAAAACCTTCAGCATGCTGACCTGTGGTGGATCTCCTTAAGGCCAATCTCCTTTAAAGAATATTCAGTGACTTCTCTCTCCATTGGTTCTAACCAAAAGCATTACAGAGTTTAAGTCCACTCCCCGAAAGGTTAATGTGGATATACTGTATAACATCTGGCTGCATCTTATTATCAATGGCTGTAGGCCTACCTACGTTTAGCCTGATTATCATGGCCTGTGAAGGTGTCTACTGCCCGTGATTTCATGCCTGGTAGACCTAACAGCATGATAACATGCTGAGGCCCTACTCGCCCTGATTATAGGCTAGGCTATCGAAATGCCTGTAGGTCTACTACCTGGATTATCACTGGCCTGTAGGTACCTCTCGCCTAATTGAATACGGCTGTAGGCCTATCTACCTGATTATCATATGTTCCTGGTAGCGCTACTGCCTCTGATGTTCAATAGGCTGTAGGACTACTGCCTGATTATCAATCGGCTGTAGGCCTACTGGCCCTGATTATCAATGGCGGTAAAGGCTAACTGGCCGCTGATTCATCAATGGCTGTAGGCTACTACGAGCTGATTACAATAGGCGGTAGGCCACTACCCTGATTATCATGGATGCTTATCACCTCCCTGAATTATTCTCACATCCGACGTGAGGATGCATAAGAAATATGGATTAGGTATGTAGCTAATCGTGTAAACTCGTTTCGTCTGAGACCAGTAGATTTACTATCGCCTTTCTCCTCCCCCTCGGTCTCTGACTGTCTCTATCTCTCCCCGCCTCCTCTCGAATGCATGTGATAGTATGTGGATCTGTAGGCATGAAAAGGTCTATTAGTAGTTGTGACACCGACCCTGGCTGATCGGACACCCTGGTGACCACACTGGTGCGCGACTTGCAGCGTGGCAGCATGGGGACTCTGGTTCTAAAACCAAACCCTTCCGAAACATGCTGGAGCTGTGTAGTGGTCTCCCGTTAGCGGGTCAATCTTCACTTTAAGAATGTCAGGTCTTCTCTCTCCATTGGTTCTAAACCAAAACCCTTCAGCATGCTGAGCGTGTGTGGTCCTTTAGCCATATTACAAAGGGTCTTTTTCTATCAGGCCGCAGGAAAACCAATGGGTCGTGCTGAAACACGAACGGGTTAAGTGATTGTGAGACTGGTAGTGTGTGCCGTCCTTTGTCAGGGTCAGAGGTCAAGTTATGATGTTAGGTCAGGGTTGTCTGTTCTGGGCCACACTTCCCCGTGCAGAGCATTGCTGATTACAGCTGTTTCCAATAGGCTCACCTAGACGGAAGTGTGACACCTCTCCTCATGCCTCGCGAGGCAGGATGACTGTGGAAACCCACATGGCCTCTCTCTCTTAATCATGATTTCATAGCAGACAAGCAGTAGTGGAATCGAATTGAATAATCGTCCTTTGGTATTTTGGTGCCTTAGCTTATTTATCGTTCTCATCACCTTTGCTGTCAAAACTTAAAAAAGTGTCAAAGTTTGGTAAGAATTAGTATAGTTTTGTGGAGGAGGTGCGATATTTGGCATCTTTTGGATGGGATTATACACACATGACGTTTCTCTAGGACAGGTGTGTCCAACACATTCTGTGGAGGACCTAGCGTCTGCTGGTTTTGGGTGTTTTTTACCTTTTTCAATTAAGACCTTGAACAACAGGTGAGGAGAGTTTCCTTACTGAGACCTAGACAACCAGGTGAGGGGAGTTCCTTACTGAGACTAGAACAACCATAGGAGAGTACCTGTACATGCGACCTAGCAACAGGGGGAGGGGAGTTCTTACTGAGACCTAGACAACCAAGGTGAGGGGAGTTCCTATGAGACTAGACACGCAAGGTGGAGGGGAGTTTTCCTTACTGAGACTAGACAACCAGGTGAAGGGGAGTTCCTTTGAGACCTAGACCAACCAGGTGAGGGGAGTTTCCTTAACTGAAGACAGCATAGACAACCAGGTGAGGGGAGTTAGTTTACTGAGACTCTGACAACCAGTGAGGAGAGGTTGTTTCACTGAGATAGACAACAGGTGAGGAGAGTTCTTACTGAGACTAGACAACCAGGTGCGAGAGAGTTGTTTACTAATTAGTGACTTAGTTATGATTTAAGGACAAGGAGGAGGGAACAACGCGGCAGACACTCCGGCCTCGTGGAGATGAGTTTTAACACTTGTGTGGAAGCAAGTCAGTTTTCAGATATTAACTGTAAGAAGTTCTACCCTGCAGACTTAGTGTGAGAAACAAACAACGACCGTGCCCATAGTCTGATGGAAAGGTGGGGGGAAAAGGTCTGTACTTGTCTTGTCTGTAAATGTGTAAATATTTCATCTGGTTACATAACAAACAGTTTGAATGTTTTTGTTCTTTAATTTGAACGAGCAACTTTTCAACCCAGATATTTTTTCTATAAATCTAAATCAGATGATCTACTAACCTGGTACAGATGCCTGTATATCATGTCAGTCTCCTGATCTTGTAAACGGCATTATTATTTGTCGTTCTATTGAAGTAGTGTATTAGTCGGGTGTGTGTGTGTGGTTGTAGATGAGGTCTGGAACCCGGACACTGGGGCTTCTATCAGGAACTAAGAAGAAGGAAAGTATGTGTTTTCGTAAATATTTTTTAAAGAGAGATTGTTATTGAAGTGGATTTTTTTTATTGTAAGAAGAAAAAATATACTTTTAGATATCACTGGTATTCAAGCACACACTCCTTTGTCTTCTCTACTCTGCTCACACAACAACACACAACACACACACCAACACAGCACACAACACAAGACAATACATGTTACAGCTGAAGAGTTTTGGTATTGTGTTTATCGGAGCCCTGTCTGTGGTCCTCATGGGACTCTCTTATTGCACGCGTGTTCAGTTGTCGCAACACACCCTCATATATATATATATCTAATATATAATATCTATATCTATATATGAGGGTGTAGTGCATGCAACTATTTTGACTGGCATAATTGAGTGTAATATATATATATACTTAAAAGTAACTGAACATAATAATTTTCTTTTGCTTGTCTGTTCTACTTGGCTCTGGCGTCTGTCCGTACTGGATGAGGAGACTGGGTTAGAATGGCGCCAGTTTAAGTAAATGGCACTGGCCCAGGGTTTTGGGGTCAATTCAGGAAGTAAACAATTCATAAATGTTCCTAATTGGAAAGAACGTTGAAGAGAATTTGAAATTGTAAGTTTCAGTGTACAATCTGAGTTAACTGGAATTGAAATGGTTTTGCCATCAAACCTGCACTTTCCTGTTTAAATGAGTCGTCTTTCTGTCCGGTTCATTGCCTGGGCTACTTGTGGTTTGACATTGGATTTCCATATGAGATTACAGTTAACAATTCAAATTTTCTGTTTCTTTCTGGTTTTTTATTTCTGACCAGATCACACTAATGTGGTCTCTGTTATGAAAAAAGCAGTTGCTAGACAGAGATTTTAAGTATTTTTTTTCAAGTTAAAAATACAACAAAATAAGTGTTGTTTCCTTCCACTCACGCAACAAATCCACTTACATTCACAAGCTAAGAGACTTTCTATTTAATCTTCTTATAAATAATAATATAGCCAATTAAGATGAAATGAACTTTTGGTGAAAAACTCCTCGTCCAAATTTTCTCCTAAGTCCCTTTACCGCAAGATGACTTGCAAACCAAAATGGAGGAGGTTTATCCTTACTCTCCACAAGCTTTATATCCTTTAAGGTGGCTTGAACCACATTTTGTGTGTGCGTGTTGCAATTTATTCATTCAATTCGACCAACAATTTGTTTTGTTTTGAAGTCTTTCACCTTCCTCAGTCTGTTAGTGTTTCAGTGTGTGTTGGTTCGGAGATCGATTGTCTCTCCGAGGCACCTGGTTGCGTCCAGACATGTTCGACACTGCTTTTCATTGGCCTTGGGTTTGTTTTTGTTCCTTGGAGGCGTTGTTTTCTTTTTTTGTTTTCCTCCTGTCTTGTATGTTTTCTATAGCGTTGTAAGCACAGTCCCTTACACAAGATGGACAAGCAATATCACTGTAATAAACGCATGTATGTTGATTAATAGTTAATTGCTTTACGATTATTTCACTGCACCCTCGTGTGATGTTGAAGTAAATGTATTTTAATACAAACATACAATGGTGGTGTTGTCTATTCTTTGTTTGGCAGTTGATGTTTCTTTTGAGAATTTCTTGTTGACATCTCCTTCCCTTATTGAAGCATGTGATTGCCATAGTACGCATGCAATAACGTTGTTGACGCTCGGTTTCCCCTCGTCTTTTACACTGGGGTGGCAGGTAACCATAGTGGTTTAAGAGCCTTGGGCCAGTAACAAAAGGTTTGCTGGTTTGAATCCGCAGGAGCCGATAATGAACATATGCAGCTGTGCCTTGAGGCAAGGCATTAAGCTAATTGCTCCTGAAAGTTCGGCTCTTTGGTAAGTTGCATTTGCTAAAATGACAACAAATAATAGACGACGCTGCAGTAAAGCAGCAACTATTGAGGGAGAAACACCAGAGAGAGAAACACACACAGAGACATACAGAAAGAGAAACACAGACGAGAGGGAGAGAGACAGAGAAGAAGAGAGAGAACAGAAGAGGAGACAACACAGAGGAGAGAAATGCCACACAGAGAGAGAAACACACAGAGGAGAGAAACACACACAGAGAGAGAAACACAACAGAGAGAGAAACCACAGGAAAGAGAAACAGCAGAGAAGAGAACCACACAGAGAGAGAGAACAAATCACACAGAGAGAGAGAACACACACACAAGAGAGAGAAACACACACACAGAGAGAGAGATAACACACAGAGAGAGAGAACACACAGAAGAGAGAAAACAAGAGAGAGAGAAAAACAGAGAGAGAAGAAACACAAAGTAGAGAGACACCACACAGAGAGAGAAACACAAGAGAGAGAAACTACACACCACACGAGAGAACAACACACAGCACGGAGAGAGAAACACAGAGAGAGAGAGAACAGCACACAGAGGAGAACAACCAGAGAGAGAAACACACAAAGCACGAGTCAACAGGAACACAGAGAGAGAGAAACACACACACACAAGAGAGAGAACACACAGAGAGAGAAACAACAAACATGGAGGAGGAAGAAAGAACAAACAACAACAGAAGAAGAAAAGAAAAAATCACAAACGAGAGAGAGAAACACACACAGAGGAAAACACACAGAGAGAGAAACACACAGAGAGAGAAACACACAGAGCAGAAACGACATAACACGCAGAGAGAAACCACACGAGCAGAGAAACCACACAGAGATGAGAGAAACACACAGAGAGAGCACAAACACACAGAAGAGGAAACACACAACACAGAAGAGAAACCACCAGCACGGAAGAGAGAAACACAGAGAGAGAGAGAAACACACAGGCACAGAGAGAGAAACACACACACAGAGAGAGAACACACAGAGAAGAGAACGAACACACGTAGAGAAGAGAAAACACACAACAGAGAGAAAAACAGAGAGAGAGAAACCACACACACAAGCGAAACACAACAACAGAGAGAGAAACACACAGAGAAGAGAGAAAACACAGAGATGAGAAGACAATAACACACAAGAACCACAGAGAGAGAGAAACGTACACAGAAGAGAGAGAAACAACACAGAGACGAGAGAAACACAACAGAGAGAGAAGAAACACAGCAGAAGAAACACCAGAGAGAGAGAACACCAGGAGAGACACAGAGAGAGAGAAACACACAGAGAGAGAGAACACACACATTCCGAAGAGAGAGAAACAACCGAGAGAGAGAAACACAAGAGAGAGAAACACACAGAGAAGAAACACACAGAGAGAGAGAACCACACAGAGAGAGAGAAACAACAGAGAGAAGAGAAACTACACACAGAGAGAGAGACACCAGAGAGAGAGAACAACACAGAGAGAGAGAAACACACACGTCCAGAGAGAGAAAGACACGACACACGAGAGAGAAACACACAAGAGAGAGAAACACACAGAAGGAGGAAACACACTGCACAGAGAGAGACCCACAAGAGAGAGAGAAACACACACAGAGAGAGAAACACACAGAGGAGAAACACACAGAGAGAACAAACACACGAGAGAGAAACACACAGAGAGAGAGAAACACACAGAAGAGAGAACACAACAGCAGAGAGAGAAACTCACACACAGGAGAGAGAAACACAGAGAGAGAGAGAAACACACACACAGAGAGAAACACACACTAACAGAGAGAGAAAACACAGAGAGAGAGAAACACAGCCAGAGAGAGAGAAACACACCAGAGAGAGAGACAAACACACAGAGAGAGAGAAAACACACACACACAGAGAAACACAACACAGAGAGAGAAACCACAGAGAGAGCGAACACAGCATCTACACAAGAGAGAAACACACAGGAGAGAGAAACAAGCAGAAGAAGAGAAACACTACAGAGAGGAGAACCACAGGAGAGAAAACACGACGAGAGAAGAAACACACAGAGAGAGAGAAACACAGTCAGAAGAAGAGAAACGTACACAGAAGAGAGAGACACACACACACAGAGAGAGAAACACACGAGAGAGAGGAGAAACACACAGCAGATGGAACAGACACAGAGGAACACACAGAGAGAGAGAACACACAAGAGAGAGAACACACAGAGAGGGCTAGATGAAAGAACACACAGAGAGAGAGAAAACATCACACAGAGAGAGACCAGAGAGAAAACACACAGAGAGATGGCCGAGAGAGAAACACAGCACACAGCAGAGAGAAACACACAGCAAGAGGAGAGAAACAGCAACAGAGAGAGAAACACACTCAACAGAGAGAGAAACACACAGAGAGAGAACAAACACAAGAAGAGAGAACACACAGAGAGAGAAACACAACACAGAGAGAGAGAACACACAGAAGAGAGAGAAACAACACAGAGAGAGAAACAACAGAGAGAGAACACACAGAGGAGGAAACAAGTGTAAGAAGAGAGAGAAACAACAGAGGAGAAACACACAGAGGAGAGAAACACAAGTAGAGAGAGAACAACAGAGAGAAACCACAGAGAGAGAGAAACACCAACAGGAGAGAAACAGAGAGAGAGAAAACACAGAGAGAGAAAACACAGAGGAGAGAACACAGTGTGCAGAGAGAGAGAACACATCACACAGAGAGAGAAACACACACAGAGAGAGAAACACACAGAGAAGAGAGAAAACACAGAGAGAAACCACACCTCAGAGAGAGAAACACACACGACGAGAGAGAAAAACACACAGAGAGAGAAACACACACACACAGAGAGAAAACACAGTTATTACAGAGAGAGAAACACAAGAGAGAGAAACACAGAGAGAGAGAAACACACAGAGAGAGAAACACACACACACAGATGAGAGAAACACAAAGAGAGAGAGAAACACGAGAGAGAAACAAATCAGAGAGAGAAACACACAGAGAGGAAACCACAGAGAGAGAAACACAGAGAGAGAGAGAAACACAGAGAGAGAGAACACACACACACAGAGAGAGAGAACACACAGAGGAGAGAAACACACAGAGAAGAGAAACATCACCACACAG
>NW_019945204.1:37968-40809 GCF_002910315.2 Salvelinus sp. IW2-2015
CATATCTCTCCCTCCCTCCCTCCCCCGCTCCCACCTCCCCCACCCGTTCCCTCGCTTCCTTTCGCTCCTCTTCTCCTTCTTCCCTTCCTGCTCTCCGCGTACCGCCTCCCTCTTCTTCCTCCCTCCCCTGCTCTCCTAGACCCGCCTCTCTCCTCCTTACCCCTCCCTCTCTCCTTCCTTCCCTCCCGCTCTCCCTAACGCCCTCCTCTCTCCTTCTCTCCCTCCCTCCTCTCTCCTTCCCTCCCCTCTCCTCTCCTCCTTCTCTCTCTCCTTCCTCCCTCCTCCCCTTCCCTCCTCGTCCTCCTCTCCCGCTCTCCTTACCCCTCCCTCTCTTCGCTTCCCTCCCTCTCTCCTTCCCTCTCGACTCCTTCCTTCCTCTCCTACTCTTCTCTCTTCTCCTCTCTCCCATCCCCCTCCTTCTCTCTTCTCCCTCCCTTACCCCTCCTAAACACCTCCTCTCTGTTCCCTGTCAGCCCACTGCCTCCCATGCTGTGGGTATGTAAGTTGTGTTTATTGTTGTGATTGGGGTCCTTTCTCGTACTTAAGAGTGCACAACTGCCAGCCACCCTTTCTATTATAGCTGTTGTTTTATGGGTATATAAATAATAATAATAATTAGGCTCATTAGTAAGTAGTGTGATATTATAATTTTACTGTAGACTCTTTGTATGGACATATACGTACATATAGTTTGGTTTTTATGTCAACTTATTTATAGGTGCTGTGTTTTTGATTTGTCTCATTATTTGATGTTTCATTGCGTAAGGATTTACCGAGACAAATACCTTTTTTATTTTACATTTTTAACTAATAGACTGCCGGCAGTATTGGGTAATATTTACAAGATGTAGTTAGTTCTCATATGTTTGTATATTGATGATTCTGAAGGGTTTTTGGAAGTGTCACTTTATATTTGTTTTTTAAAAAAATAATCTACAGTACATGTTCAGAGGCATTAACGTTTCCCTGACAACGCCATCTGCTCTTTGTCGTTAATCAAATGATACATCTAGAATACAAGATCGGAGTATCTCTTGTCACTCCAGATCACAGAATATCTTCCCAGATCACAGAACATCTCCCAGATCACAGAATATCACTAGCACTACTCCCAGATCACAGAATATCTCCAGATCACAGAATATCTACAGATTCACAGATATCTCCTAGAATGCACAGAAATATCGTATTGACTATCTCCTAGATCACAGAATATCTCCTAGATCACAGAATATATCCGAGATACGACAGAATATCCACAGATCACAGAATATCTCCTAGATCACGAATATCGTACTAGCACTATCTCCTATGATCACAGAATATCTCCTAATCACAAAATATCTACTAGACTATCTCATTAGAATCACAGAATATCTCCTAGATCACAGAAATCTCCTAGATCACATGATATCTCCTAATCACAGAAAATCTCCTAGATCACAGAATATCACTAGCACTATCCTAGATCACATAATATCTCCTAAATCATCAGAATATCTACTAGCACTATCTCCTAGATCACATAATATCTCCTAGATCACAGATATCTCCCAGATCACATAATATCTCATAGTTCACAGAATATCTCTAGTCCAGAATATTCCTAGATTCACAGAATATCTACTAGGCACTACTCCTAATCACAGATCATATCTGCCAGATACAGAATATTCCAATCACAAGTATCTCCTAGATCACGTAAAATCTACTAGCACTATCTCCTAGATCACAGAATATCTATCAGCATTATCCCTAGATCACAGATATCTCCTAGATCACAGAATATCTTTACTAGCACTATCTCCTAGATCACAGAATATCTCCTAGATCAAGAATATATCTACTAGCACTAATTCCTAGATCTACAGAAATATCTCCCAGATCACAAGAATATCTCCCAGATCACAGAAATCTCCTAGATCACGAATATCATCAACAATCTCGGAGTATCACAGAATATCTACTAAGATCACAGAATATCTATATCTCCCCATGTCTCCTCTCTGATGGTGGTTGGGACAACCACATGCTGTCTCCAGGGTTACCACGTTAGCCTTCACAGCCTCCACATGCACTGTCACTGTCTGTCACACGCGGTGCGATAAACTCTGAAGTCATACAGGCAGCCTTGGTGTACGGTAGGGGGCTTTTAGAAGAATCACAGWACCCTGTTGCTGCTGTCTATTMTTCCTGTTAGTCGGTATGGTTTGTCAAAATGGTGTCTGGTAATATCATATAAACTCAATGAAAACTAGTCTTGACTGATCCCAGCCCAGGGAATCATATCTGCCAAATTGAGATTTAAAGTGTATATATTTAAGGAAATATGGTASTCTTCTTTTGTAGAGTCGTATCCATCGTGTCCCTTATGTCGTCTGCCCCATACATTACAGACTGTATGGCCTCGCCAAGCTCCAAAGCATTATCCATCCATCYTAACACTGTTATTGATTGATCAGATACAGTAATACTGTTGTTATGCAGTGGTAGAAACAGCCCGTATCCGTAGCAACCATAACACACCCATCCATACATACACCAAGCACTTACTGTGACCTGGGGGGCTGCTAAGCAAACCCCTCCTCTTCAGCTCAGCACTCCAAGGAACTCTGGGAAATGTATGCCTTTCACACGTGGTTCCAAACCAAGCACAGGCGTTTTACTCATGACCTGCAGCTCAGCACGACACTGCTTCTTTATACTGTGTATGGGTGACTACACCTYGTGACCACACCTGGTGACTACACCTGGTGACCGTGACAACACCTGGTGACCACACCTGGTGACCGTGACAACACCTGGTGACCGTGACAACACCTGGTGACCACACCTGGTGAC
>NW_019945204.1:41307-42487 GCF_002910315.2 Salvelinus sp. IW2-2015
CACTGAGCCAGCTGCACCAGGGGGACTCGTTTTCCCTAAACCAGAAACCTTCAGCATGTACTGGTCCCACTACTGCCCTGATTATCAATGGCCTGTAGGCCTACTACCCTGATTATCAATGGCCTGTAGGCCCACTACCCTGATTATCAATGGCATGCTTATCACCTCCCTGATTATCTCACATCACCTGAAGAATAATAGGAATTGGTTAGCTAATCTTAAACTGTTCTCTCTGAGACCARGTAGATTTACCTCCCRTWCTCTCTTGGTCTCTCTGTCTCTCTCTCCCCCCTCTCTGACATGCATTGTGATAGTTGTGATCTGTAGGCCCAGAAAAGGTCTATTATAGTTGTGACCACACCTGGTGACGACACCTGGTGACCACACCTGGTGCACTTAGCCAGCTGCACCAGGGGACTTGGTTCTAAACCAAAACCCTTCAACATGCTGAGCTGTGTGGTCTCCTTAGCCAATCTCTTTAAAGAATTTCAGGACTTCTCTCTCCATTGGTTCTAAACCAAAACCCTTCAGCATGCTGAGCTGTGTGGTCTCCTTAGCCATATTCAATAGTCTTTTCTATCGCCACGGAAACCAAATGGGTGCTGAAACGGGTAGTGATGTGAGACTGTAGGGTGTGCCGTCTGTGTCAGGTCAGAGGTCAGTATGATGTAGTCAGGGTTGTCTGTCTGGCCACACTTCCCAGTGCCAGACTGCCATTGCTTTCCAGCTGCTTTCCAATAGGCTCCCTAGACACTGACCTCTCCTCATCCTCGACCAATGGACCGGTCTCTCTCTCTAATCATGTTTCATAGACAGACAAGACAAGTAGTGGATCGAATTGAATAATCGTCTTTGTATTTTGGTGCCTTAGCTTTATTTACGTTCTCATCACCTTTTGCTGTCAAAACTTAAAAAGTGTCAAGTTTGGTAGAATTCGATAGATTCTGTGGAGGAGGTGCGATATGCATCTTTTGGATGGGATTATACACACATGACCGTTTCCTCTAGGACAGGTGTGTCAAACTCATTCTGTGGAGGACCTAGCGTCTGCTGGTTTTGTGTTTTTTACCTTTTTCAATTAAGACCTAGACAACCAGGTGAGGAGAGTTCCTTACTGAGACCTAGACAACCAGGTGAGGGGAGTTCCTTACTGAGACCTAGACAACCAGGTGAGGAGAGT